>NW_006409162.1:227803-232521 GCF_000296735.1 Chrysochloris asiatica
TTTCCATATACAGAGTTCTAGCTACATGGCAGATGTGTCCAACGTGTCCATATACTGAGAGCTAGCTACACAGCAGACAAGTCCAATATGTTCATATAAAGAGAGCTACCTACTTGGCAGATCCATGTACAGAGAGCATATCCATGTACAGAGAGCTAGCTATATAGCATACGAGTCCAAAATGTCCATATACAGAGAGCTAGCTACACGGCAGTGTAATGCAACATTTCCATATACAGAGTTCTAGCTACAAGGCAGATGAGTCCAAAATGTCCATATACAGAGAGCTAGCTATATGACAGAGTAGTGCAACTTTTCAAAATACAGAATTCTAGCCACATGGCAGATTTGTACAACATGTCCATATACTGAGAGCTACCTACATGGTAGATAAGTCAAACATGTCCATATACAGTGTACTAGTTATATGGCAGATGAGTCCAACTTGTCCATATACAGAATTCTAGCTACATTGCAGATGTGTCCAACATGTCCATATACTGGGGGCTAGCTACATCGCAGACAAGTCCAATATGTTCACATACAGAGAGCTACCTACTTGGCAGATCAATCCAACATATCCATGTACAGTGAGCTAGCTACTTGGCAGATGAGTCCAAAATGTCCATATACAGAGAGCTAGCTACATAGCAGGGTATTGCAAAATATACATATATGAGCTCTAGCTACAAGGCAGATGAGTCCAACTTGTCTATATACAGAGAACTAGCTACATGACAGAGTAGAGCAACATTTCCATTTACAGAGTTCTAGCTATATGGCATATGTATCCAACTTGTCCATATATTGAGAGCTAGCTACATGGCAGAGTAGTCCAACATGTCCATATACAGGGTTCTAGCTACATGGCAGATCGTTCCAACATATCCATGTATAGAGACCTAGCTTCATGTCAGAAGAGTCCAAAATGTCCATATACAGAGAGCTTCCTACATGGCAGAGTAGTGCAACATTTCCATATACAGAGCCCTAGCTCCAAGGCAGATATGTCCAACATGTCCATATACTGACAGCTAGCTACATTGCAGAGTAGTGCAACAATTCCATATACAGAGTTCTAGCTACATGGCAGATGTTTCCAACATGTCCATATACTGGGAGCTAACTACATGTCAGATCAGTCCAACATATCCATGCACAGAGAGCTTGCTACATGTCAGTCGAGTTCAAAATGTTTATATACAGAGAGCTAGCTAAACGGCAGAGTAGTGCATCAATTCCATACAGAGAGTTCAAGCTACATGGCAGATGATTTCAAAGTGTTCATATACTGAGAGCTAGCTACATGGCAGAGTAGCCCAACATGTCCATATATAGAGTACTATCTATCTGGCTAATGAGTCCAAATGTTCATATACTGAAAGCTAGCTACATGGCAGACAAGGCCAATATGTTCATGTACAGAGAGCTAGCTACATGTTATGGTAGTGCAACGTTTACATATACAGAGTTCTAGCTACATGACAGATGTGTCCAACTTGCCCATATACTGAGAGATTGCTAAATGACAGACAAGGCCAATATGTTCATATACAGAGAGCTATTTACTTGGCAGATCAGTCCAAAATATCCATGTACAGAGAGCTAGCTACATGTCAGAAGAGTCCAAAATGTCCATAAACAGAGAGATAGCTACATTGCAGGGTAGTGCGACATTTCCATATACAGAGTTCTAGCTACAAGGCAGATGAGCCCAAAATGTCCATATACAGAGAGCTAGCCACATGGCAGATGAGTCCAAAGTGTTTATATACTGAGATCTGGATACATGGCAGAGTAGTCCAACATGTCCATATAAAGAGTATTAACTACCTGGATAATGAGTCCAACATGTCCATATACTGACAGATAGCTACATGGCAGAGTACTCCAACATGTCCATATACAGGGTACTAGCTACATCATAGACGAGTCCAACATTTCATATACAGAGTTCTAGCTACAAGACAGATAAGTCCAACTTGTCTATATACAGAGAGCTAGCTACACAGCAGAGTAGTGCAACATTTCCATATACAGAGTTCTAGTTACATGACAGATGTGTCCAACACGGTTATATACTAAGAGCAAGCTACATGGCAGAGTAGTTCAACATGTTCATATACTGAGAGCTAGCTAAATGGCAGACAAGTCCAATATGTTCATATACTGAGAGCTACCTACTTGGCATATCAGTCCAACATATCCATGTACGGAGAGCTAGCTATTTGGTAGAAGAGTCCAAAATGTCCATATATAGAGCTACCTACTTGGCATATCAGTCCAACATATCCATGTACAGAGAGCTAGCTATTTGGTAGAAGAGTCCAAAATGTCCATATATAGAAATCTAGCTACATGGCAGGGTAGTGCAGCATTTCCATATACAAAGTTCTAGCTACAAGGCAGATATATGCAACTTGTCTATATACAGAGATTTAGCTATATGACATGGTAGTGCAACATTTCCATATACAGATTTCTAGCTACAACGCAGATGAGTCCAACTTCTCTACATACAGAGAGCTAACTACATGGCAGGGTAGTCCAACATTGCCATATACAGGGTAATAGCTACATGGCAGATGAATCCAACATGTCCATAGACTGAGAGCTAACTACATGGCAGAAAAGTTCAATATGTTCACATACAGAGAGCTAGCTACATGGTAGTGTAGTGCAACATTTCCATATACACAGTTCTAGCTACATGGCAGATGTGTCCAACATTTCCATATACAGAGTTCTAGCTACATGACAGATGTGACCATATACTAGAGAGCTAGTTCCATGGCAGAGTAGTCCAACATGTCCATATACAGTGTACAAGGTACAGGGCAGATGAGTCCAACATGTCCATATACTGAGAGGTAGCTACACGGCAGACAAGTCAATATGCTCATATACAGAGAGCTACCTACTTAGAATCTCAGTCCAACATATCCATGTACAGAGAACTAGCTACATGTCAGAAGAATCCAAAATATGCATATACATGAAAGGGTAGTTCAATATTTCCATATAAAGAGAGCTATTACAAGGCAGATGCATCCAACTTGTCTATATACAGTGTTCTAGTTAAATGGCAGAGTAGTGCAACATTTCCATATACATATTTCTAGCTACAAGGCAGATGAGTCCAAAGTGTTCATATACTGAGAGCTAGCTACATGGCAGACAAATCCAAAATGTTCATATAAAGAAAGTTACCTGCTAGGCAGATCGGTCCAACATATCCATGTACAGACAGCTGGCTACATGTCATAAGAGTCCAAAATGCCCATATATAGAAAGCTAGCTACATGGCAGGGTACTGCAACATTATCGTATACAGAGAGCTAGCTACAAGGCAGATGCGTCCAACTTGTCTATATACAGTGTTCTAGTTAAATGGCAGAGTAGTGCAAGATTTCCATATACATAGTTCTAGCTACAAGGCAGATGATTCCAAAGTGTTTATATACTGTGAGCTAGCTACATGGCAGACAAGTCCAATATGTTCATATACAGAGAGCTACATACTTGGCAGATCAGTCCAACATATCCACGTACAGAGTTCTAGCTACAAGGCACATGAGTCCAACTTGTGTATATACAGAGAGTTAGCTGCATGGCAGAGTAGTGCAATATTTCCATATACAGAGTTCTAGCTACATGGCAGATGTGTCCAACATGTCAAAATACTGAGAGCTACCTACATGCCAGAGAATTCCAACATGTCCATACACGGGCTACTAGCTATATAACAGATGAGTACAACCTGTCCAAATACTGAAAGCCAGCTACATTGCAGACAAGTCCATCATGCTCATATAGAGAGAGCTACCTACCTAGCAGATCAGACCAACATATCTATGTACAGAGAGCTAGCTTCATGGCAGATGAAGCAAAATGTCCATATACAGAAAGCTAGCTACGAAGCAGGGTAGTGCCGCTTTCCATATACAGAGTTTTAGTTACAAGGCAGATGAGTCCAACTTGTCTATATACTGAGAGTTAGCTATATGGCAGACAAGTCCAGTATGTTCAAATACAGAGAGCTACCTGCTTGGTAGATCAGTACAACATATTCTTGTACACAGAGCTAGCTTCATGGCAGACGAGTCCAAAATGTCCATATACAAGGGCTAGCTACATGGCAGAGTAGTGCAATATTTCCATATACAGAATTCTAGCTACATGGCAGATGTGTCCAACTTGTCCATATACTGAGAGCTAGCTACATGGCAGAGTAGTCCAACATGTCCATATACAGGGTAATAACTATATGGCAGATGAGTGCAGCCTGTCCATATACTGAGAGCTAGCTACATGGCAGACAAGTCCAATAAGTTCATGTACAGAGAGCTAGCTACATGGTAGGGTAGTGCAACATTGCCATATATAAAGTTCTAGCTACAAGTCAGATGTGTCCAATGTGCCCATATATTGAGAGATAGCTACATGGCAGAGTAGTCCATCATGTCCATATACAGGGTATTAGCTACATGGCAGATAATTCCAATATGTCCATATACTGAGAGCTAGGTATATGGCAGAAAAGTCCAATAGGTTCATGTACAGTGAGCTACCTACTTGGCAGATCAGTCCAACATATCCATGTACAGAGAGCTAGCTATATGGCAGACGATTCCAAAATGTCCATATACATAGAGCTTGCTACATGGCAGGGTAGTGTATCATTTTCATATACAGAGTTCTAGCTACAAGGCAGATGA
>NW_006409162.1:234568-240429 GCF_000296735.1 Chrysochloris asiatica
TAGTCCAATATGTCCATGTTCAGGGTAGTAGCTACTGGCGGATGTGTCCAACGTGTCCATATACTGAGAGCCACCTACAGGGCAGACAAAGTCCAATATGGTCATATACAGAGAGCTACCACCTTGGCTTTGGACATGTTATATGGAGGAAACGATCTTTGGAGAAGGATGTCATGCTGGGTAAGTTGGAGTGTCAGAAAAAAAGAGGAAGACCTCTAACGTGACGGATTGGTCACGTGGCATCATTGATGGAATCAAGTGTGGCAGCGGTAGTGAGGTTGACCCAGGATCGGACATTGTTTCGTTCTGCTGTGCATGGGGTTGCTATGAGTCGGTTCCGACTCGAAGGCACCTAACAACAACAAGAACCAACTTGGCGGATAAGTCCAACATATCCATTTACAGAGAGCTATCTACATTACAGACGATTCCAAAATGTCCATATATAGAAAGGTAGCGACATGGCAAGGTAGTGCAATATTTTCATATACAGAGTTCTATCTACAAGGCAGATGAGTCCAACTTGTCTATATGCAGAGAGCTAGCTACATAGCAGTGTAGAGCAACATTTCCCTATATAGAGTTCTAGCTACATGGCAGATGTGTCCAGCTTATTTATATACAGAGACCTAGCTACATGACAGAGTAGTGCAACATTCCCATTTTCAGAATTCTAGGCATACGGCAGATGTGTAAAACATGTCCATACTCTGATAGCTACCTACATGGCAGAGCAGTCCAACATGTCCTTATACAGAGTATTAGCTACTTGGCCGATGAGTGCATCATGTCCATATACTTAGCGCTAGCTACATGCCAGACAAGTCCGATAAGTTCTCATAAAGAGAGCTACCTACTTGGCAGATTAGTGTAACATATCCATGTACAGAGAGCTAGCTACATGGCAGACGAGTCCAAAATATCCATATACAGAGAGTTAGCTACATGGCAGGGTAGTGCAACATTTCCATATAGAGTTCTAGGTACATGGCAGATGTGTCCAACGTGTTCAAATACTGAAAGCCACCTACAGAGCAGATAACTCCAATATCTTCATATACAGAAACCTACCTACTTGGCAGATCAGTCCAAAATATTGATGTACAGAGTTCTAGCTACAAGGCAGATGAGTTCAACTTGTCCATATACAAAGAGCTAGCTACATGGTAGGGTAGTGAAACATTTCAATATACTGAGTTCTAGGTAAATGGCAGATGTGTCCAATGTGTCCATACACTGAGAGCTAGCTACATGGCAGAGCAGTCCAAAATGTCCATATACAGGGTACTAACTACATGGCAGATGAGTCCAAGATCTCCTTAAACTGAGAGCTAGCTACATGGCAGACAAGTCCAATATGTTCATATACAGACAGCAACCTACTTGGCGGAGCAGTGCAACATATCCATGTACAGAGAGCTTGCTACATGTCAGACGAGTCCAAAATGTCCATATAAAGAGAGCTAGTAACTTGGCAGGGTATTGCAACATTTCCATATACAGAGTTCTAGCTACAAGGCAGATGAGTCCAACTTGTCTATGTACAGAGAGCTAGCTAAATGGCAGTGTAGTGCAACTTTTCCATATACAGAGTTCTAGCTACATGACACATGTGTCCAACGTGTACATATACTGTGTGGTAGCTACATGGCAGACAAATCCAATATGTTCATATACAGAGGGTAACTACTGGGTAGGTCAATCCAATATATCCATGTACAGAGAGTTTGCTACATGTCATACAAGTCCAAAATATCCATATACATGGCAGGGTAGTGCAACATTTCCATATACAGAGTTTTATCTACAAGGCAGATGAGTCCAAGTTGTATACATACAGAAAGCTAGCTACATGGCAGTGTAGTGCAACATTTCCATATACAGAGTTCTAGCTACATGGCAGATGTGTCAAACTGGTCCATATACTTCTAGTCACGGATATATCAGAGAAGTCCAATATGTTCATATACAGAGAGCTACCTAATTGGCAGATCAGTCCATCCTATCCATGTACAAAGAACTAGCTACATGGCAGACGAGTCCAAAATGTCCATAAACTAAGAGCTAGCTACATGGCAGAGTAGTCCAACATGTCCATATTCAGGGTAGTAGATACATGGCAGATATGTCCAACGTGTCTACATAGAGAGAGCTAGCTACAAGGCAGACAAGTACAATATGTTCATATACAGATAGCTACCTACTTGGAAGATTGGTCCAACATATCCATGTACAGAGAGCTAGCTACATGGCAGACGATTCCAAAATGTCCATATACAGGGAGCTAACTACATGGCAGGGTAGTGCAACCTTTCCATATACTGAGTTTTAGCTACAAGGCAGATGAGTCCAACTTGTCTACATAGAGAGAGCTAGCTACAAGGCAGACAAGTGCAACATTTCCATATACAGAGTTCTAGTTACATGGCAGATGTGTAAAACTTGTCCATATTCTGAGATGTAGATACATGGCAGATGTGCCTGACGTGTCAATATACTGAGAGCCAACTACATGGCAGACAAGTCCAATATGTTCATATCCAGAGAGCTACCTACTTGGCAAATCAGTCTAACAAATCCATGTACAGAGAGCTAGCTACATGGCATTCTAGTCCAAAATATCCATATACAGAGAGCTAGGCACATGGCAGGGTAGTGCAACATTTCCATATACAGAGTAATAGCTACAAGGCAAATGAGTCAAACTTGTCTATATACAGAGAGCTAGCTACATGGCAGAGTAGTGCAACATTTTCATATACAGAGTTCGAGCTACATGGTAGATGTGTCCAACGTGTCCATATACTGAGAGGTAGCTACATGGCAGAGTAGTCCAACATGGCTATATTCAGGGTACTAGCTTCATGGCAGATGTTTCCAACATGTTCATATACTGACAGCCACCAACATGGCAGACAAGTCCAATATGTTAATACACAGAGAGCTACCTACTTGTCAGATCAGTCCAACATATCCATGTACACAGAGATAGCTACATGGCAGACATGTCCAATATGTTCATATACTGACAGCTATTTACCTGATAGATTGGTCCAACATATCCATGTACAGATAGCTAGCTACATGGCAGAAGAGTCGAAAGAGTCCATATACAGAGAGCTAGCTATATGGCAAGTAGGGCAATATTTCCATATTCAAAGTTCTAGGTACTAGACAGATGAGTCCATCTTGTCTATATAAAGAGAGCTAGATACATGGAAAGGTAGTGCAACATTTCCATATATAGAGTTCTAGCCGAAAGGCAGATGAGTCCAACTTGTCTATATACATTGAGGTAGGTACATGGCACAGTGGTGCAACATTTCCATATACAGAGTTCTAGGTACATGGCAGAGGTGTCCAACGTGTCTATATACGGAGAGCTAGCTACACAGTAGAGTAGTCCAACATGTCCATATTCAGGGTTGTTGCTACATGGCAGATGTGTCCAACGTGTCCATATATTGAGATCCACTCACATGGCAGACAAATCCAATATGTTCATATACAGAGAGCTACCTACTTGGCACATCAGTCCAACATATCCATGTACAGAGAGGTAGCTACAAAGCAGACGAGTCGAAACTGTCCATATACACAGAGCTAGCCACATGACAGAGTAGTGCAACATTTCCATATACAGAGTTATAGCTACATGGCAGATGTGTTCAACCTGTCTATATACTGAGAGCGAACTATATGGCAGTGTAGTCCAATATGTCCATATTCAGGGTAGTAGCTACATGGCAGATGTGTCCATATACTGAGAGCTAGCTACATGGCAGACAAGTCCAATATGTTCATATAAAGAGGGCTACCTACTTGGCAGTTCAGTCCAACATATCCATGTACAGAGAACTAGCTACATGGCAGGGTAGTGCAACATTTCCATATACTGAATTCCAGCTACATGGCAGATATGTCAATGGTATTCATATAATGAGAGCTAGCTCTATGGCAGCCATGTCCAATATGTTCATATACAGAGAGCTACCTATTTGGCAGATTAGTGTATCATATCCATGTACAGAGAGCAAGCTATATGGCATACAGATCCAACATGTCCATATTCAGAGAGTTAACTACATGGCAGGGTAGTAAAACATTTCCATATACAGAGTTCTAGCTACAAGGCAGATTAGTCCAACTTGTCTATATACAGAGAGCTAGCTACATGACAGTGTAGTGTAACATTTCCATATACAGAGTTCTAGCTTCATGGCAGATGTGTCCAACTGGTCAATATACTTCTAGTCACCTATATGGCAGACAAGTCCAATATGTTCATATCCAGAGAGCTACCTACTTGGTAGATCAGTCCAAAATATCCACATACAGAGAGCTAGCTACATGTCAGACGAGTCCAAAATGTCCATATACAGAGAGCTAGCCACATGGCAGGGTTGTTGTTGTTAAGTGCCATCGAGTCGGTTCCGACCCATAGTGATCCTGAACAGGTTTTCCGAGGCTGTAAATCTTTATGGGAGCAGGAAGCCACATCTTTCTCCCGCAGAGCAGCTGGTAGTTTCGAACTGCTAACCTTGCAGTTTGCAGCCCGATTCGTAAAGACTACGGTACATGGCAAGGTATTGCAACATTTCCATATACAGAGTTCGAGCTACATGGCAGATGTGTCCAACGTGTCCATATACTGAGAGCTAGCTTCATGGCAGAGTAGTCCAGCATATCCACATTCAGCATACTAGCTATGGCAGATGTGTCCAACTTGTCCATATGCTTAGATTCACCCACATGGCAGTCAAGTCCAATATGTTCATAAACAGAGAACTATCTACTTGGCAGATCAGTCCAACATATCCATGTACAGAGAACTAACTCCATGGCACACAGGTACAAAGTGTACATATACAGAGAGCTAACTACATGGCAGGGTAGAACAACATTTCCATATACACAGTTCTACCTACAAGGCAGTTGAGTCCAACTTGTCTATATACAGAGAGAGAGCTACATGGCGGTGTAGTGCAATATTTCCATATACAGAGTTCTAGCTACGTGGCAGATGTGTCCACCTGGTCCATATACTTCTAGTCACCCATATGGCAGACAAGTCCAATATGTTCATATACAGAGACCTTCCTAGTTGGCAGATCAGTGTAACTTATCAATGTACAGAGAGCTAGCTACATAGCACACGAGTCCAAAATGTCCATATACAGAGAGCTTACTACATGGCAGTGTGATGCAACATTTCCATATACAGAGTTCCAGCGACAAGGCAGATGACTGCAACTTGTCTATATACAGAGAGTTAACTACATGGCAGGGTAGTGCAACCCTTCCATATACAGAGTTCTATCTACAAGGCAGATGTGTCCAATGTGTCCATACACTGAGAGTTACCAACATGGCAGAGCAGTCCAAATTGTCTACATAGAGTGTACTAACTACATGGCATAAGACTCCAACATGTCAATAAACTGGGAGCTAGCTACATGGCACACAAGGCCAAAATGTCCATATACAGAGAGTTACCTACTTGTCAGATCAGTGTAACATACCCATGTACAGAGAGCTAGCTACATGGCACACAAGTCCAAAATGTCCATATACAGAGTGCTAGCTACATGGCAGGGTAGTGCAACATTTCCATATACAGAGTTCTACCTACAAGGCAGATGAGTCCAACATGCCCATATATAGAGAGCTAGCTACATGGCAGTGTAATGCAACATTTCCATATGCAGATATCTAGCTACATGACAAATATGTCCAACGTGTCCATATACTGAGTGATAGCTTCATGACAGACAAGTAAAATATGTTCATATACAGAGAGTTAGCTTCTTGGTAGATCAGTCCAGCACATACATGTACAGAGAGCTAGCTACATGGCAGAC
>NW_006409162.1:243009-244270 GCF_000296735.1 Chrysochloris asiatica
TAGCCACATGACAGCGTAGTGCAACATTTCCATATACAGAGTTCTAGCTACAAGGCAGATGAGTACAACTTTTCTATATAAAGAGAGCATGCTACATGGCAGAGTAGTCCAACATGTCCATATTCAGGGTACTAGCAACATTGCAGATGTGTCCAACTTGTCCTTATATTGACAGTCACCCACATATCAGACAAGTCCAATGATTTTATATACAGAGAGCTAACCACTTGGCAGATCAGTTCAACATATCCATGTATGGAGAGCTAGCTACATGGCAGACGAGTCCCAAATGTCCATATACAAAGAGCTATCCACTTGGCAGGGTAGTGCTATATTTCCATATACAGTGTAATAGCTTCAAAGCAGATGAGTCCAACTTGTCTATATACAGAGAACTAGCTACAAGGCATAGAAGTGCATCATTTCCATATACAGTGTTATAGGTACATGGCAGATGTGTAAAACATGTCCATATACAGAGACGAGTTAGAAATATCCATATAAAGAGTGCTAGCCACATGTCAGTATATTGCAACATTTCCATATACAGAATTCTAGCTACAAGGTAGATGAGTCCAACTTGTTGATATACAGAGAGTTAGCTACATGACAGAGTAGGGCAACATTTTCATAATCAGGGTAGTAGCTACATTGCAGATGTGTCCAACGTGTCCACATACTGAGAGCCTTCTACAGGTCAGACAAGTTCAATATGTTCATATACAGAGAGCTACCTACTTGGCAGATCAGACCAACATATCCATGTACAGAGAGCTAGCTACATGGCAAAGTAATGAAACATTTCCATATATAGAGTTCTAGCCACAAGGCAGATGATTCCAACATGTCCATACAAAGAGAGCTAGCTACATGGCAGAGTAGTGCAACATTTCTATATGCAGAATTATAGATACATGTCAGATGTGTCCAATGTGTCCATAAACTGAGAGCTAGCTACTCGGCAGAGTAGTCCAACATGTCCATATACACGTTACTACCTACATGGCAGATGAGTCCAACATATCCATGTACAGTTTTTTAACTACAAGGCAGAGGAGTCCAACATATCCTTATACAGAGAGATAGCTTCATGGCAGGGTAGTGCAACATTTCCATATACAGAGTTCTAGCTACAAGACAGAGGAGTCCAACATGTCCATATACTGAGAGCTCTGGTAGCGTAGTGGTTACGAATCGGGCTGCGAACCGTAAGGTCAGCGGTTCGAAACTACCAGCTGCTCCGCGGGAGAAAGATGAGGCT
>NW_006409162.1:245930-247016 GCF_000296735.1 Chrysochloris asiatica
CTAGCTACATGGCAGGGTAGTGCAACATTTCCATATAAAGATTTCTAGCTACATGACAGATGTGTCCAACGTGTGCATAATCTGTGACCTACCTACATTTCAGATCAGTCCAAAATATTCATGCACAGAGATCTAGCTACATGTCACACGAGTCCAAAATGTCCATATACAGAGAGCTAGCTACATGGAAGTGTAGTGCATCATTTCCATATACAGTGTTATAGTTACAAAGCAGATGAGTCCAACTTGTCTATATACAGAGTACTAGCAACATGGCAGATGAGTCCAACTTGTCTATATGCAGGGTACTAGCTACATGGCAGATGAGTCCAACATGTCCGTAAACTGAGAGCTAGGTACAGGGCAGACAAGTCCATTATGTTCATATACAGAGAGTTAGCTACTTTACATATCAGTCCAACATATCCTTCTACAGAGAGCAAGCTACATGTCAGACTAGTCCAAAACGTCCATATACATAGAGCTAGCTACATGGCAGCGTAGTGCAACATTTCCATATGCAGAGGACAAGCTACAAGGCAGATGAGGCCAACTTGTCTATATACAGAGAGCTAGCTACATGGCAGGGTAGTGCAACATTTCCATATACAGAGATATAGCTACATGACTCACGTGTCCAACATGTACATATACTGTTAGGTAGCTACATGGCAGACTAGTCCAAAACGTCCATATACAGAGAGCTAGCTACATGGCAGCGTAGTGCAACATTTCCATATAAAGAGTTCTAGCTACATGGCAGATGTGTCTAAAGTGTCCATATACTGAGACCTAACTACACTGCAGATCAGTCCAAAATATCCATGCACAGAGAGCTAGCTACATGTCAGAGAAGTCCAAAATGTCCATATACAGAGAGCTAGCTAAATGGCAGAGTAGTGTATCATTTCCATGTACAGAGTCAAAGCTACATGGCAGACGAGTCCAAAATGTCCAAATACAGAGAGATATCAACATGGCAGGGTAGCACAACATTTCCATATACAGAGTTCTAGCTACTAGGCAGATGAATCGAACTTGTCTATATACAGAGAGCTAGCTATATGGCTGAGTAGTGCAAATTTT
>NW_006409162.1:249746-250421 GCF_000296735.1 Chrysochloris asiatica
CATATCCATGTACAGAGAGCTAGCTACATGGCAGTAGAGTCCAAAAAAGTTCATATAAAGAGAGCTAGCGACATGGCAGAGTAGTACATCATTTTAATATACATATTCAAACTTCATGGCAGATGACTCCAATGTGTTCATATACTGAGATCTAGCTACATGGCTGAGTAGTCCAACATGTCCATATAAAGAGTACTAGCTACCTGGCTAATGAGTCAAACATGTCCTTTTCCTGAGAGCTAGCTATGTGGCAGAGTAGTGAAACATTTCTGTATACCAAATTCTAGCTACATGACACATGTGTTCTACTTGTCCATATAGTGAGAACCAGCTACATGGTAGAGTAGTCCAACATATCCATTTAAAGAGTATTAGCTAACTGGGTAAAGAGTCCAAGATAACCATATACTGAGAGCAAACAAGTCCAATATGGTCATATATTGAGAGTTACCTTTGGAAGATCAGAACAACATATCCATGTAAAGAGAGCTAGCTACATGTCAGACGAGTCCAATATGTCCATATACAGAGAGCTGGCTACATGACAGAGTAGTGAATCATTTCCATGGACAGAGTTCAGGCTACATGGCAGATGAGTCCAAAGTGTTCATCTACTGAGAGCTAGCTACATGACAGAGTAGTCCAACATATCCATATAAAGAGTACTAGCTACCT
>NW_006409162.1:255056-255672 GCF_000296735.1 Chrysochloris asiatica
GAGTAGTCCAACATGTCCATATAAAGAGTACTAGCTACCTGGCTAATGAGTCCAACATGTCCATATACTGAGAGCTAGCTACATGGCAGACAAGTCCAATGTCCTCATACACAGAAAGCCACCTACTTGGAAGACCAGTTCAACATATCCAAGTGCAGAGATCTACTAGCTCCATGGCAGACGAATCCAAAATGTTTATATACAGAGAGCTGTCTACATTGAAGGGTAGTGCAACATTTCCATACACGGATTTCAAGCGACATTGTAGATGTTTTCAATGTGTCCATGTACTGAGAGCAACCTACATTGCAGATCAGTCTAACATGTCCATATACAGGGTATTAGCTACATGGCAAAAGTTTCCAACATATCCAAATGCTGAGCACTAGCTACATTGCAGATGTGTAAAACATGTACATTTACTGGCAGCTAGCTACATGGCAGACAAGTCCAATATGTTCATATACAGAGAGCTACCTACTTGGCAGAGCAGTCCTACATACCGATGTACAGAGAGCTAGCGACATGGCAGACGAGTACAAATTATCCATATACAGAGAGCTAGCTACATGACAGGGTAGTGCAACATTTAAATATACAGAGTTCTAGGTACAAG
>NW_006409162.1:257312-260486 GCF_000296735.1 Chrysochloris asiatica
ATTAGCCTCCTGGTTAATGAGTCCAACACATCCATATATTGAGAAGTAGGTACATGGCAGATAATCCAATAAGTTCATATACTGATAGATACCAACTTGGCAGATCACTCCAATATATCCATGTACAGAGAGATAACTACAAAGCAGACAAATCCAAAATGTCCATACACAGGGAGCTAGCTACATGGCAGGGTAGTTCAACATTTCCATATTCAGAGTTCTAGCTACATGGAAAATGTGTCCAACGTGTCCATATACTGAGAGCTAGCTACAAGCAGAGTAGTCTAACATGGCCATATATAGGGTACTAGCTATATGGCAGATGAATCCAATATACTCCATATACTGAGAGCTAGCTACATGGCAGACAACTGCAATATGTTCATATACAGAGAGCTACCTACTTGGCAGATCACTCCAACATATCAATGTACAGAGAGCTAGTTACATGGCAGATGAGTCCAAAATGTCCATATACAGACAGCTAGCTACACGGCAGGGTAGTGCAAGATTTAAATAAACAGAATCCTAGCTACATGGCATATGTTTCCAACGTGTCCATATACTGAGAGATACCTACATGGCAGATCAGTCCAAAATATGCATGCACAGAGAACACGCTACATGTCAAACGATTCAAAAATGTCCATATTCAGAGAGGTAGCTATTTGGCTGAGTAGTGCATCATTTATATATACAGAGTTCAACCTGCATGGCAGATGACTCAAAGTGTTCAAATGCTGTGAGGTGGCTACTTGGCAGAGTAGTTCAACATGTCCATAAATACAGTACTTGCTACCTGGCTTATGTGTCCAACATGTTCATATACTGAGAGGTAGCTACATGGCAGGGTAGTGCAACATTTCCATATACAGAGTTCTAGCTACAAGACAGATGAGTAAAAAATGTCCATATACAGAGAGCTAGCTACATGGCAGGGTAGTGCAATATTTCCATATACAGAGTTCTAGCTACAAGGCAAATGAGTCCAACATGTGTATTTATTGAGAGCTAGCTTCATGGTAGATGAGTCGAAAATGTCCATATACAGTGAGATAGCTACTTGGCAGTGTAGTGCATCATTTCCGTATATCAAGTTCTTCTTACTAGGCAGATAAGTCCAACTGGTCTATATACTGAGAGTTAGCTATATCACAGACAAGTCCAAAATGTCCGTATACAGAGAGCTAGCTGCATGGCAGGGTAGTGTAACATCTCCATATACAGAGTTCTAGCTACAAGGCATATGAGTCCAACTTGTCTATATACAGAGAACTAGCTATAAGGCAGAGTAGTGCAACATTTCCATATAGAGAGTCCTAGCTATATTGTATATGTGTCCAACATGTCCATATATTGAGAGCTAGCTACATTTCAGATCAGTCCAAAATATCCAAGCAGAGAGAGCTAGCGACATGTAAGACAACTCCGAAATGTAGATATACAGAGAGCTAGCTACATGGCAGAGTAGTGCATCATTTCCATATACAGTGTTCAAGCTACATGACAGAGGAGTCCAAAGTGTTCATATACTGAGAGCTAGCTACATGGAAGAGTAGTACAACATGCCCATATAAAGAGTACTAGCTACCTGGCAAATGAGTCCAACATGTCCATATACTGAGAGCTAGCTACATGGCAGATAAGTCCAATATGTTCATATGGTGATAGCTACCAACTTGGCAGATCCGTCCAACATATCCATGTACAGAGAGCTAACTACAAAGCAGAGAAGTCAAAATGTCCATATACAGGGAGCTAGCTATATGGCTGGGTAGTGCAACATTTCCATATACAGAGTTCAGGCTACATGGCAGATGTGTCCAACGTGTCCATATACCGAGAGCTAGCTACAAGCAGAGTAGTCCAGCGTGTCCATATACAGGGTACTAGCTATATGGCAGATGAATCCAACATATTCCATATACTGAGAGGTAGCTATATGGCAGACTAGTCCACTATGTTCATTTACAGAGAGCCTCCTACTTGGCAGAGTTCTAGCTACATGGCATATGTTTCCAACGTGTCCATATACTGAGAGCTACCTACATGGTAAATCAATCGAAAATATCCATGCACTTAGAGAGCTAGCTACCTGTCAGATGAGTTAAAAAATGTCCATACACAGACAGCTAGCTACATGGCAAAATAGTGCATCATTTCCATATACAGAGTTCAAGCTATATGGCAGATGAGTACAAAGTGTTCGTATACTGAGAGCTAGCTACATGACAGAGTAGTCCAACATATCCATATAAAGAGTACTAGCTACCTGGCTAATGAGTCCAACATGTCCATATAATGAGAGCTAGTTACATGGCAGACAAGTCCAATATGTTCATACACAGAGAGCTACCTACTTAGCAGATCAGTCCAACATATTCAAGTACAGAGATCTACTAGCTCCATGGCAGAATAGTCCAAAATGTTGATATGCAGAGGGCTATCTTCATGGAAGTGTAGTGCAACATTCCCATATAGAGGTTTCTAGCTACATGGTAGATGTGTTCAACGTGTCCATGTACTGAGAGCTACCTACATAGCAGATCAGACCAACGTGTCCATATACAGGGTAGTAGCTACATGGAAGATGTGTCCAACATGTCCATATACTGAGCGCTAGCTACATTGCAGAAGTATCCAACATGTACATATACTAGGAGCTAGCTACATGGCAGAAAAGTCCAATATGTTCATATCCAGAGATCTAATGACATGGCAGACGAGTACAAAATATTCATATACAGAGAGGTAGCTACATGACAGAGTAGTGCAACATTTACCTATACAGAGTTCTAGCTACAAGGGAGATGAGTCCAACTGGTCTATATACAGAGAGCTAGCTACTTGGCAGACTAGAGCAACATTTCCATATACAGAATTCTAGCTACAAGGCAGATAGGGAGATGAGTCCAACTGGTCTATATACAGAGAGCTAGCTACTTGGCAGACTAGAGCAACATTTCCATATACAGAATTCTAGCTACAAGGCAGATGAGTCCAACATGTCCATATACAGAGTTCTAGCTACAAGGCAGATGAGTCCGTCATGTCCATATATTGAGAGCTAGCTACATGGCAGACATGTCCAATATGTTCATATACAGGCACTTAACTACTTTGCAGATCAGTCAAAATTATCCATGCACAGAGAGCTTGTTAAATGTCAGACGA
>NW_006409162.1:262913-266398 GCF_000296735.1 Chrysochloris asiatica
CCAATATGTTCATATACAGAGAGCTACCTACTTGGCAGATCACTCCAACATATCCATGTACAGAGAGCTAGCAACATGTTAGATGAGTCCAAAATGTCCATATACAAAGATCTAGCTTCATGGCAGGGTACTGCAACATTGAAATATATAGAGTTCTAGCTACATGGCATATGTATCCAACATGTCTGTATCCTGAGAGCTACCTACATAGAAGATCAGTCGAAAATATCCATGCACAGAGACTTAGCTACCAGTCAAATGAGTAAATAATGGCTAAATAAAGAGATCTAGCTACATGGCAAAATAGTGCATCATTTCCATATACAGAGTTCAAGCTACATGGCAAATGGGTCCAAAGTGTTCCTATACTGAGAGCTATTTACATGGCAGACAAATCCAATATGTTTACATACAGAGAGCTAATAACATGGCAGACGAGTACAAAATATCCATATACAGAGAGGTAGCTACATGACAGGGTAGTGCAATCTTTACATATACAGAGTTCTAGCTACAAGGGGGATGAGTCCAGGTGGTCTATATTCAGAGAGCTAGCCACATGGCAGAGTAGAGTAACATTTCCATAAACAGAGTACTATCTACAAGGCAGATGAGTCCAAAATGTCCATATACAGGGAGCTAGCTACATGTCAGGGTAGTGCAACATTTCCATATACAGAGTTCTACTTTCAATGTAGATGAGTCTAACTTGTCAGTATACTCAGATCTAGCTAAATGGCAGACAAGTCAAATATGCTCATATACAGAGAACTACCTACCTGGCAGATCATTCCATAATATCCTTGTACACAGAGCTAGCTTCATGGCAGACGAGTACCAAATATCTGTATACAGAGTTCTAGCTACATGGCAGATGTGTCCTACATGTCAGATGAGTAAAAAATGTCCATATACAGACAGCTTGCTACATTGCAAAGTAGTGCATCTTTTCACATACAGAGTTCAGGGTACATGGCAGATGAGTCCAAAGTGTTCATATACTGAGAGCTAACTACATGGCAGAGTAGTGCATCATTACCATATAAAGAGTTCAAGATACATGGAAGATGAGTCCAAAGTGTTCATATACTGAGAGCTAGCTACATCGCAGTGTAGTACATCATTTCCATTTACAGAGTTCAAGCTACATGGGAAATGAGTCCAAAGTGTTCATATACTGAGAGCTAGCTACATGGCAGAGTAGGCCAACATGTTCATATATAGAGTACTAGCTACCTGGGTAATCAGTCCAACATGTTCATATACTGAGAGCAACCTACATGGCAAACAAGTCCAATATGTTCATACACAGAGAGCTACCTACTTGGCAGATCAGTCGAACATACCCATGTACAGAGAGCTAATTACAAAGCAGATGAGTCCAAAATGTTCATAGACAGAGAGCTCGCTACATGGCAGGCTAGTGCATCATTTCCATTTACAGAGTTCAAGCTGCATGGCGGATGAATCCAAAGTGTTTGTATACTGAGAGCTAGCTATATGACAGCATAGTGCAACATGTCCATATAAAATGTAATAGCTGCCTGGATAAAGAGTCCAACATGTCCCCATACTGAGCGCTAGCTACATGGCAGATGAGTCCAATATGTTCATATACAGGTAGCTACCTACTTGGCAGATCAGTCTAACATGTCCATGTACAGAGAGCTAATTACATAGCAGATGAGTCTAAAATGTCCATAGACCGAGAGCTAGCTACATGGCAGGGGAGTGCAACACTTCCATATACAGAGTTCTAGCTACATGGCAGATATGTCCAACGTGTCCACATACTGAGAGCTAGCTAAATCAGAGTAGTCCAACATATCCATATACAGGGTACTAGCTAAATAGCATATGAGTCCAACATGTCCATATACTGAGAGCTACCTACATGGCAGAAAAGTCTAATATGCTCATATACCGAGAGCTACCTCCTTGGCAGATCAGTCCAACATATCCATGTACAGAGAGCTTGTGACATGGCAGACGAGTCGAAAATATCCGCAAACAGAGAGCAAGGTACATGTCAGCGTAGTACGACATTTCCATATACAGTGTTCTAGATACAGGGCAGATGAGTCCAACTTGTCTTTATACAGAGAGCTAGCTACATGGTAGAGTAGTGCATCATTTCCATATACATAGTTCAAGCTACATGACAGAGGAGTCCAAAGTGTTTATATACTGAGAGCTAGCTACAAGGCAGAGTAGTCCAACATGTCCATATAAAGAGCACTAGCTACCTGGCTAATGAGTCCAACATGTCCATATACTAACAGCTAGCTACATGGCAGAAATTCCAATATGTTCAAATACAGATAGCTACCTACTTGGCAGATCAGTCCAATGTATCCATGCACAGAGAGCTAATTACATAGCACACGAGTCCAAAATGTCCGTATACAGAGAGCTAGCTACATGGCAGTGTAGGTCAACATTTCCATATACCGAGTTCTAGCTACATGGCAGATGTGTCCAACGTGTCCATATAAGGAGAGCTAGCTACAAGCAGAGTAGTCCAACATGTGCATATACAGGATACTAGCTCCATGGCAGCTGAGTCCAACCTGTCCATGTACTGATAACTAGCTACATGGCAGGGTAGTGCAACATTTCCATATACAGAGTTCTAGATACAAGGTAGATGAGTCCAACATATCTATATACTGAAAGCTAGCTTCATGGTAGACGAGTTAAAATGTCCATATACAGAGAGCTAGTTACATGGCAGGGAAGTGCATCATTTCCATACACAGAGTTCTAGATACATGGCAGATGTGTCCAACGTGTCCATATACTGAGAGCTAGCTACAAGGTAGAGTAATCCAACATGTCCAAATACAGGTAACTAGCTATATGGCAGATGAGTCCAACATGTCCATATCCTGAGACCTAGCTACATGGCAGACAAGTCCAAAATGTTCATACAGAGAGAGCTACATACTTGGCTGATCAGGAAAACATATCCACGTACTTAGAGCTACCTACATGGCAGACAAGTCCAAAATGCCCATATACAGTGAGAAAGCTGCATAACAGGGTAGTGTAACATTTCCATATATAGAGTTCTAGATACAAGGCAGATGAGTCCAACTTGTCTATATACAGTTAGCTAGCTACATGGCAGTGTAGAGTAAAATTCTCATATACCAATTTCTAGCTACATGGCAGATGTGTCCAATGTGATCATGGACTGAGAGCAACCTACATGGCAGATCAGTCCAACATATCCATGTACAGAGAGCTAGTGACATGGAAGACGTATCCAAAATGTCCATATAAAGAGAGCCAGCTACATGGCAGAGTAGTGCATAATGTCCATATACACAGTTTGAGCTACATGGGAGATGTGTCCAAAGTGTTCATACACTGAGAGCTAGCTACATGGCAGAGTATTTCAACATGTCCATATAAAGAGTACTAGCTACCTGGGTAATGAGTCCAACATGTCCATATACTGAGAGCTAACTACATGGCAGGGT
>NW_006409162.1:269113-270766 GCF_000296735.1 Chrysochloris asiatica
ACAAGGCAGATGAGTCCAACATGTGCATATACTGAGAGCTAGCTTCATGGCAGACGAGTTATAATATCCATATACACAGAGCTAGCTACATGTCAGGGTAGTGCATGATTTCCATATTCAGAGTTCTACTTACAAGGCAGATGCGTCAAACTTGGCTATATAGTGAGATCTAGCTACATGGCAGACAAGTCCAATATGTTCATATACAGAGAACTACCTACTTGGCAGATCACTCCAACATATCCATGTACAGATAGATAGCTACATGGAAGAAGAGTACAAAATGAACATACACAGTAAGCTAGCTGCATGGCACAGTAGTGCAATATTTCCATATACAGAGTTCTAGCTACAAGGCAGAAGAGTCCAACGTGTCTATTTACTGAGAGTTAGCTACATGGCAGAAAAGTCCAATATATTCATATACAGAGAGATACCTACTTTGCAGATCCGTCCAACATATCCATGTACAGACAGCTAGATACATTGCAGAAGAGTCCAACATATCCATGTACAGTGTGCTAGATACATGGCAGGGTGGTCCAACATGTCCATATACAGGTTACTAGCTACAATACAGATGAGTCCAACTTTTCCATATACAGAGAGGTAGTTACATGGTAGACAAGTCCAATATATTCATATACAGAGAGATACCTACTTTGCAGATCAGTCCAACATATCAATGTACACAGAGCTAGATACATTCCAGACGAATCCAAAATCACCATATACAGAGAGCTAGCTACATGACAGAATAGTGCTACATTTCCATATACAGAGTTCTAGCTACATGGCAGATGTGTCCAAAATATCCATGTACAGAGAGCTAGCTACAGGTCAGTCGAGTCCAAAATGTCCATATACAGAGTAGTAGCTACAAGACAAATGAATCCAACTTGTCTATATACAGAGAGCTAGCTACATGGCAGAATAGTGCAACATTTCCATATACAGAGTTCTAGCTACATGGCAGATGTGTCCAACATGTCCATATACTGAGTGCTAGCTACATGGCAGAGTAGTCTAACATGTCCATATTCAGAGTGCTAGCTACATGGCAGATGTGTCACACTTGTCCATATGCAGAGATCCATCTACATGGCAGACAAGTCCAATATGTTCATATACAGAGAGCTACCTACTTGGCAGATCAGTCCAACATATCTATATATAGAGAGCGAGCTACATGGCAGACGAGTTCCAAATGTCTGTATGCATAGAGCTGGCTGCAGGGTAGTGCAACATTTCCATATACAGAGATCCAGTTATAAGGAAGATGAGTCCAAGTTGTCTATATACAGAGAGCTAGCTACATGGCAGATTAGTGCAACGTTTCCATATACAGAGTTCTAGCTACATGGCAGATGAGTCCAACATGTCCATATACTGAGAGCTAGCTACATGGCAAAGTAGTAGAACATGTTCATATACAGGGTTCTAGCTACATGGCAGATGAGTTCAACATGTTCAAAGACTGAGACCTAACAATATGGCAGACAAGTCAAACATGTTCATATAAAGAGAACTACAAACTTGGCAGATCATTCCAACATTTCCATGTATAGAAAGCTAGCTACATGCCAGACAAGTCCAAAATGTCAATATAAAGAGAGATAGCTACATGGTAGGGTATTGCAACTTTTCCATATA
>NW_006409163.1:0-1080 GCF_000296735.1 Chrysochloris asiatica
CAACATGTCCATATACTTAGTGTGATCTACATGGCAGATGAGTCCACCATGTGCATATTTACAGGGTTAGCTACAAGTCAGATGTGTCCAACATTTTCATAAAAGAGCGCTAGCTACATGGCTGATGAGTCCAACATGTCCATGTATTGTTCGCTAGCTACATGGCAGACAAGTCCAATATGTTCATATATAGAGAGCTACCTACTTGGCAGATCAGTACGACATATCCAAGCACAGAGAGATAGCTACAAGGCAGACGAGTTCAAAATGTCTATATACAGAGAGCTAGCTACATCACAGAGTAGTGCAACACTTCCATATAAAGAGTTCTAGCTTCATTTCATATGAATCCAACGTGTCCATATACTGAGAGCTAGCAACATGTCAGAGTAGTCGAATATGTCCATATACATAGTACTAGCTACATGGCAGATGAGTCAAGCATTTGTATATATAGTGGACTAGCTACAAGTCAGATGTGTCCAACAAGTTCATACACAGGGAGCTGGCTACATGCCTGATGATTCCAACATGTCCATATACTGAGAGCTCCCAACATGGCAGACAAGTAAAATATGTTCATATACAGATAGCTAACTACTTGGCAAATCAGTCAAACATATCCATGCACATAGAGCAAGCTACATGGCAGAAGATTAAAAAATGTCCACATATAAAGAGCTAGCTGCATGACAGAATAGTTCAACATGTCCATATACAGAGTACTAGCTACATTGCAGATGAGCCCAATATGTTCATATACTGAGAGCTAGCTACATGACAGAGTAGTTCTTTATGTCCATATATAGCATACTAACTACATGGCAGATGACTCGAACATGTCCATATACTGAGAGTTAGCTACATGCTAGATGAATCCTACATGTGTATATATAGAGGACAAGCTATAAGACAGATGAGTCCAACATGTTCATACAAAAAGACCTGGGTACATGGCTAATGAGTGAAACATATCCATGCATAGAGAGCTAGCTACATGGCAGACAAGTACAATATATTCACATACAGAGAGCTACCTGCATGCCAGATCTGTCCAGCATATCCATGCACAGTGAGCTA
>NW_006409163.1:2395-8477 GCF_000296735.1 Chrysochloris asiatica
CTAGCTACATGCCAGATGAGTCCAACATGTCCATGTACTGAAAGTTAGCTACATGGCAGATGAGTCATTCATGTGTATATTTAGAGGGCTAGCTACAAGGCAGATGTGTTCAACATGTCCATATAGTGAGAGTTAACTACATGGTAGATGAGTCCTACATGTGTATATATAGAGGGCTAGCAACAAGGCAGATGAGTCCAACATGCTCATACAGAGAGAGCTGGCTACCTGGCTGATGAGTCCAATATGTCCATATACTGAGAGCTAGCTACATGGCAGACAAGTTCAATAGGTTCATAAACAGAGAACTACCTTCATGGCAGATCACTCGAACATATCCATGCAAAGAGAGATAACATAATGGCACACGAGTCCAAAATGTCTATATACAGAGAGGTAGCTACTTGGCAAAGTAGTGCAACATTTCCATATACAGAGTTCTAGCTACATGACAGAGTATTCCAACAAGTCCATGTACAGAATACTAGCTTCATGGCAGAGGAGTAAAACATGTCCATATACTGAGAGTTAGCTACATGGCAGATGAGTCCAACATGTGTATGTTTAGAGGACTCGCTACAAGGCAGATGAGTCCAGCATGTTTATACACAGAGAGCTGGCTACATGGCTAATGAGTCCAGTATGTTCATATGCAGGGAGCTCGCTACACGGCAGACAAGTCCAATATGTTCATATAGAGAGAGCTACCTTCATGGCAGATCAGTCCAACATATCCATGTACAGAGAGCTAGCTACATGGCAGATGAGTCCAAAATGTCTATATAAAGAGAGGTTGATACATGGCAGAGTAGTGCAACATTTAGATATACAGACTTCAAGGCAGAGGAGTCCAACGTGTTCATATACGGAGAACTAGAGTAGCAAAAAAGTCCATATACAGAGTATAGCTACAAGGCAGATGAGTCCAACATGTCCATATACAAAGTGCTACCTACATGGCAGATCACTCCAACATATCCATGCACAGAGAGCTAACTACATGGTAGACGAATCCAAAATGTCTATATACAGAGAGCTAGCTAAATGGCAGAATATTGCAACATATCCATATACAGCATTCTAGCTACATGGCAGATGAGTCCAATGTATTCATATACTGAGAGCTAGCTACATGGCCGAGTAGTCCAACATGTCCATATGCAGAGTACTAGCTACAAGTTAGATAAGTCCAACATGTCCATGTATTGAGAGTTAGCTAAATGCAGATGAGTCCAACATGTGTATAATTCGAGGACTCGCTACAAAACAGATGGGTCCAACATGTTTATACAGAGGCAACTGGCTACATGGCTGATATTTCCAACATGTCTTAATACAGAGAGCTAGCAACATGGCTGTCAAGTCCAATATGTTCATATACAGAGAGCTACCTACATGGAAGACGATTCCAATATATTCATGTAAGGAGAGCTAGGTACATGGCAGAAAAATCCAAATTGTCAATATACAGAGAGTTAGCTACATGGCAGAGTAGTGCACCATTTCCATATACAGAGTTCTATCTACATGGCAGATGAGTCTAACGTGTCCATATACTCAGAGCTAGCTATATGGAAGATGAGTCCAACATGCATATATATACAGGACTAGCTACAAGGCAGATAAGTCCAACATGTTCATTGAGAGAGAATTGGCTACATGTCTGAAGAGTCAAACACTTCCATATACTGAAAGCTAGGTTCATGGAAGACAAGTCCAATATGTTCATATACAGAGAGCTACCTACATGGCAGATTAGTCCAACATATCCATGTACAGAGAGCTAGCTACACGGCAGAGGAGTCCAAAATATCTGTATACAGAGAGCTAGCTACATGGCAGAGTAGTCCAACTTGTCCATATACTGAGATCTAGCTACATTTCAGAGTCGTACAACATGTCCATATATAGAGTACTAGCTACATGGCAGATGAGTCCAATATGTCCATATACAGAGAGCTACCTACATGGCAGATCACTCCAACATATCCTTGCTCAAAGAATTAACTACATGGCAGACGAGTCCAAAATGTCTATATACAGAGAGCTAGCCACGTGACAGAGTAGTGCAACGTATCCATATACAGAGTTCTAGCTACATGGCAAATGAGTCCTACGTGTCCATATACTGAGAGCTAATTACCTGGCAGAGTGGTCCAACATGTCCATATACAGAGTACAAGATTCATGGCAGATGAATCCAACATGTCCATATACTGAGAGTTAGCTCCATGGCAGATGAGTCCTACATGTTTATGTTTAGAGGACTCACTACAAGGCAGATGGGTCCAACATGTTCATACAGAGGGAACTGGTTACATGGCTGATGCATCCAACATGTCCAAATAGAGAGAGGTAGCTACATGGCAGACAAGTCCAATATGTTCATATACAGAGAGCTACCTACATGACTGATAAGTCCAACATATCCATGTACTGAGAGCTAGCTATGTTGCAAATGAGTCCAAATTGTCTATATAATGAGAGCTAGCTACATGTCAGAGTAGTGCAACATTTCCATATACAGAGTTCTAGCAACATGACAGATGAGTCCAACATGTCCATATACTGAGAGTTAGCTACATGGCAGTTGAGTCCAACATGTGTATATTTAGATGGCTAGCTACATGGCAGATGAGTCCAACATGTTCATACACAGAGAGCTCGCTACATGGCTAATGAGTCCAACATGTTCATATACTAAGAGCTAGGTACATGGCAGACAAGTACAATATGTTCATATACAGAGAGCTACCTACATGGCAGATCAGTCCAACATATCCATGTACAGAGAGCTAGCTACAAGGCAGACAAGTCCAAAATGTTTATATACAGAGAGCTAGCTACATGGCAGAGTAGTGCATCATTTCCATATACAGAGTTCTAGCTACATGGCAGATGAGTCCAATGTGCCTATATGCTGACAGATAGCTACATTTCAGAGTAGTACATTTCCATATACAGAGCATGAGCTACATGGTAGATGAGTCCAACATGTCCATATACTGTCAGATAGCTACATAGCATATGAGTCCAATATGTGTATGCTTAGAAGGATAGCTACAAGGCAGATATCTCCAACATGTTCATATAGAGTGAGCTGGAGACATGTCTGATGAGTCCCAGATGTCCATACTCTGAGAGTTAGATACATGGCAAATCAGTACAACATGTGTATATTTAGAGGGTAACTACAAAGCAGATGAGTCCAACATGTTCATACAGAGAGTGCTGGATACATGGATGATGAGTCCAACATGTCCATATACAGAGACAAGTCCAATATGTTTATATACAGAGAGCTACCTACATGGCAGATCAGTCCAACATATCCATGCACAGAAGGCTAAGTACATGGCAGACGAGTACAAAATTTCTATATACAGAGAGCTAGCTCCATGGCAGTGTAGTGCATCATTTCCATATACAGAGTTCTAGCAACATGACAGATGATTCCAATATGTCCATATACTCAGAGTTAGCTACATGGCAAATGAGTCCAACATGTTTATATTTAGAGGGCTAGCTCCAAGGCAGATGAGTCCAACATGTTCAAACACAGAGAGCTTGTTATATGGCTAATGGCTCCAACATATTCATATACTGAGAGCTAGCTAAATGGCAGACAAGTACAATATGTTCATATACAGAAAGCTACCTACATGGAAGTTCAGTCCAAAATATCCATGTACAAAGAGCTAACTACATGGCAGATGAGTCCAAAATGTCTATATACAGAGAGCTACCTACATGGCATAGTAGTGCAACATTTCCATGTACAGAGTTCTAGCTACATGGCATTTGATTTCAACATGTCCATATACTGAGAGTTAGCTACATGGCAGATGAGTCCAACATGTGTATATTTAGAGGGCTACCTACAAGGCTGATCATTCCAACATGTTCATACATAGAGTGCTGGCTACATGGCTAATGAGTACAGCATGTTCATATACAGAGAGCTAGCTACATGGCAGGACAAGTCCAATATGTTCATATAGAGAAGCTACCTTCTTGGCAGATCAGTCCAACATATCCATGTACAGAGAGCCAGCTACATGGCAGACGAGTCCAAAATGTCTATATACAGAGAGGTTGCGACATGGCAGAGTAGTGCAACATTTCGATATACAGAGTTCTAGCTACATGGCAGAGGAGTCCAACATGTCCATATACTGAGAGCTAGCTACATTTCAGAGTAGTAAAGAAGTCCATATACATAGTACTAGCTACAAGGCAGATGAGTCCAACATGTCCATATACAGAGAGCTAACTACATGGCATATCACTCCAACATATCCATGCACAGAGAGATAACTACATGGCAGATGAGTCCAAAATGTCTATATACAGAGAGCTAGCTACATGGCAGAGTAGTGCAACTTATCTATATACAGAGTTCTAGCTACATGGCAGATGAGTCCAATGTATTCATATACTGAGAGCTAGCTACATGGCAGAGTAGCCCAACATGTCCATATGCAGAGTACAAGCTACATGGTAGATGAATCCAACATGTTCATGTACTGAGAGTTAGCTAAATGCAGATGAGTCCAACATGTGTATGTTTAGAGGACTTGCTACAAAACCGATGGGTCCATAATGTTTATACAGACAGAACTGGCTATGTGTCTGGTACGTCCAACACATCTAAATACAAAGAGCTACATGGCAGACAAGTCCAATATGTTCATATACAGAGAGCTACTTACATGGCAGATCATTCCAATATGTCCATGTAAGGAGAGCTAGCTACATGGCAGAGTAGTGCAACATTTCCATATACAGAGTTCTATCACATGGCATATGAGTCCAACATGTCCATATACTGAGAGCTAGCTACATGGAAAATGAGTCCAACATGTGTATATATTGAGGACTAGCTACAAGGCAGATGAGTTAAAAATGTTCATACACAGAGAACTGGCTACATAGCTGATGAGTTCAACATGTCCATATACTGAGAGGTAGCTACATGTCAGACATGTCCAGTATATTCATATACAGAGAGCTACCTACTTGGCAGATCAGTCCAATATATCCATGTAAGGTGAGCTAGCTACCTGGCAGACAAGTCCAAATTGTCCATATACAGAGAGCTAGCAACATGGAAGAGTAGTGAAATATTTCCGTATACAGAGTTCTAGCTTCATGGCAGATGAGTCCAATGTGTCCATATACGGAGAGCTAGGTACATGACAGAGTAGTCCATATTGTCCATATACAGAGTACAAGCTACATGGCAGATGAGTTCAACATGTCCATATACTGAGAGTTAGCTACATGGCAGATGAGTCTAACATGCATATATACAGAGGACTAGCTACAAGGCAAATAAGTCCAACATGTTCATACAGAGAGAGCTGGAGACATGTCCGATGAGTCCCACATGTCCATAAACTGAGAGTTAGATACATGGCAAATCAGTCCAACATGTGTATATTTAGAGGGCTAACTACAGAGCAGATGAGTCCAACATGTTCATACAGAGAGTGCTGGATACATGGATGATGAGTCCAACATGTCCATATACAGAGAGCTAGCTACATGGTAGACAAGTCCAATATGTTCATATACAGAGAGCTACCTACATGGCAGAGGAGTCCAACGTGTCCATATACTGAGAGCTAGCTACATTTCAGAGTAGTACAACATGTCCATATACAGAGTACTAGCTACATGGCAGATGAGTCCAACATGTCCATATACAGAGAGCTACTTACATGGCAGATCACTCCAACATATACTTGCACAGGGAGCTAACTCCATAGCAGATGAGTCCAAAATGTCTACATACAGAGAGCTAGCTACATGGCAGAGTAGTGCAACATTTCCATATACAGAGTTCTAGCTACATGGCAGAGGAGTCCAACGTGTCCATATACTGATAGCTAGCTACATTTCAGAGTAGTACAACATGTCCATATACAGAGTACAAGCTACATGGCAGAGGAGTCCAGCATGTCCATATGCAGAGAGCTAACTACATGGCAGATCAATCCAACATATACTTGCACAGAAAGCTAACTACATGGCAGATGAGTCCAAAATGTCTATATACAGAGAGCTAGCCACTAGGAAG
>NW_006409163.1:34808-38563 GCF_000296735.1 Chrysochloris asiatica
CTGAGAGCTAACTACATGGCAGAGTTGTCCTACATGTCCATACACAGAGTATGAGCTACATGGCTGATGAGTCCAAAATGTCCGTATACAGAGAGGTACCTACATGGCTGATCCTGGCAACATATTCATGAACAGAGAGCAAGCTACATTGTAGATTACTCCAACATGTCAATATACTGGGAGTAATCTACATGGCTGATGAGTCCATCTTTTGTATATACTGAGTACTAGCTACAAGGCAGATGAATCCAGCATGTTCTTACAGAGAGAGATGACTACATGGCTGATGAATCCAACATGTCTATATACAGAAAGATAGCTACATTGTATACAAGTCCAATATGCTCATATACAGAGAGCTAAGTATATGGCAGATAAGTCCAACATATCCATGCAGAGAGCTAGCTACATGGAAGACGAGTCCAAAATGTCCATATATAGAGAGGCTAGCTACATGGCAGAGTAGTGCAACGTTTCCATATACAGAATTCTAGCTACATGCGAGATGAGGTCAACGTGTCCATTTACTGAGAGTGAGCTACATGGCAGAGTACTCCAAAATGTCCATATACAGAGTACTAGCTACATGGCAGATGAGTCTAACATATCCATATACTGAGCGTAGGCTACATGTCAGATGAGTCCAACATGTGTATATATAGAGGACTAGCTACAAGGCAGATGAGTCTAACATGTTTATACAGAGAGAGCTGGCTACATGACTGATAAGTCCAACATGTCTATATACTGAGAACTAGCTACATGGCAGATTAGTGCACGATTTCCATATACAGAGTTCTAGCTACATGGCAGATGAGTCCAACTTGTCCATATAGTGAGAGCTAGCTAAATGGCAGAGTAGTCCAACATGTCCATATACAGAGTACTAGTTACATGGCTGATGAGTCCTAAATGTCCATATACAGAGTTCGAGCTACATTGCAGAAAAGTCCATTATGTTCATATACAGAGAGCTACCTACATGGAAGATCAGTCCAAAATATCCATACACAGAGAGCTAGCTACATGTCAGATGAGTACAACATGTCCATATACTGAGAGTTAGCTACATAGCATAGTAGTGCAACATATCCAAATACAGAGTACGAGCTACATGGCAGATGTGTCCAACGTGTACATGTACAGAGAGCTAGCTACATAGGAGAGTAGTGCAACATTTCTATATACAAGGTTCGAGCTACATGGCAGATGAATCCAACGTGTACATATATTGAGAGCTAGCTACATGGCAGTGTAGTCCAACATGTCCATATACAGAGTACTAGCTAGATGGCAGATTAGTCCAACATGTGCATATACTGAGAGTTACCTACATGTCAGATGATTCCAACATGTGTGTGTGTGTATATATATATGGCTAGCTAAAAGGCAGAAGAATCCAACATATTCATACAGAGATGGCTGGCTGGCTACATGGCTGATGAGACCAACATGTCAATATAAAGTGAGCTACATGGCAGACAAGTCCAATATGTTCATATATAGAGAGCTACCTACATTGCAGATCAATCTATCATATCCATGCACAGAGAGCTAGCAGCATGGAAGACAAGTCCAAAATGTCCATATACAGAGAGCTAGCTACATGGCAGAGTAGTGTAACATTTCCATAGACAGAGTACTAGCTACATGGCTGATGATTGCAACATGTCCATATACTCAGAGTTAGCTACATGGCAGATGAGTCCAAAATGTGTATATATAGAGGATTAGCTACAAGGCAGATGAGTCCAACATCTTCATACAGATAGAGCTGGCTACATGACTGATGAGTCCAACATGTCCATATTCAGAGTGCTAGCTACATGGCAGAGTAATACACCATTTCCATATACAGATCTCTAACTACATGGCACATGAGTCCAATGTGTCCATATAGTAAGAGCTAGCTACATGGCGGAGTAGTCCAACATGTCCATATACAGAGTACAAGCTACATGGCTGATGAGTCTAAAATGTACATATACAGAGAGCTAGCTACATGGCAGAGTAGTGCTAGATATCCATATACAGAGTTCTAGCTATATGGCAGATGAGTCCAAAGTGTCCATATACTGAGAACTAGTTTCATGACAGAGTAGTCCAACATGGCCACCTACAGAGTACTAGCGACATGGCAAATAATTCCTACATATCCATATACTGAGAGTTAACTACATGGCAGATAAGTCCAACATGTGTATATTTAGAGGGCTAGCTACAAGGCAGATGAGTCCAACATGTTCAAACACAGAGAGCTGGCTACATGGCTGATGAATCCAACATGTCCATATACAGATAACTAGCTACATGGTAGACAGGTCCAATATGTTCATACACAGAGCTACCTACATGGCAGACAGGTACAATATGTTCATACACAGAGCTACCTACATGGCAGATCAGTCCAACATATCCATGCACAGAGAGCTATCTACATGGCAGCCGAGTCCAACATGTCCATAAACTAAGAGTTAGCTACATGGCATATGAGTCCTACATGTTCATACAGAGATAGCTAGCTCCATGGCAGACAAGTCCAATATTTTAATATAAAGAGAGCTAGCTACATGGCAGTTGTTCAACATTTCCATATACACAGTTCTAGCTCCATGGCAGATGAGTCCAACATGTGTATATCTGCCATGTAGCTCTAAATTTGTATATGGAAATTTTGCACTGCTCTACTATGTTGCTAGCTCTCTGTATATTGACATTTTGGACTCTTCTGCCATGTACGTGGCTTCTGTGCATGAATATGTTTGACTGATCTGCAATGTAGGTAGCTCACTGTCTATGAACATATTGTACTTGTTTGCCATGTAGGTAGCTCTCAGTATATGGACACGTTGGGTTAATCTGCCCTGTGGATCGAAATCTGTATATGGAAATGTTACACTACTCTGCCATGTAGCTAGCTCTCTGTGCATGGATATGTTGGACGGATATGCCATGTAGGTAGCTCTCTGTATATGAACATATTGGACTTGTCTTCTACGTAGCTAGCTCTCTGTATATGGACATGTTGGTCTCTTCAGACATGCAGCCAGCTCACTCTGTATGAACATGTTGGAGTCTTCTGCCTTGTAGCTAGCCCTGTATATATACACATGTTGGAATCATCTGCCATGTACCTAATTCTCATTATATGGATATTTTGGACTACTCTGCCATGTATATAGTTGTCTGTATATGAACATATTGGACTTGTCTGCCATATAGCTAGCTCTCAGTATATGGACATTTTGTACTGATCTGCCATGTAGCTAATACTCTGTATATGGACATGTTGGACTACTCTGTCATGTAGCTAGCTCTCAGTATATGGACACGTTGGACTCATTTGCCATGTACCTCGAACTCTATCTGGAAATGTTGCACTACTTTGCCATGTAGCTATCTCTCAGTATATGGACACTTTGGACTCATCTGCCATGTAGCTAGCTCTCAGTATGTGGACACCTTGGACTCATATGCCATGAAGCTAGAACTTTGTATATGGAAATATTGCACTAGTCTGCCATTTTGCTAGCTCTCTGTATATGAACATTTTGGACTCATCTTCCATGGAGATAGCTCTCTGTACTTTAATATGTTGGACTGATCTGCCATGTATGTCCCTCTCTGTACATGAACATTTTGGACATGTCGCCATGTAGCCAGCTCTCAGTATATGGACCTGTTGGACTCAACAGCCATGTAGCCAGCTCTCTGTGTGTGAACATTTTGGACTCATCTGCCTTGTAGCTAGCCAT
>NW_006409163.1:38717-44213 GCF_000296735.1 Chrysochloris asiatica
GACATCTTGGACTACTCTGCCATATACTAGCTCTGAGTATATGGACACGTTTTATTCATCTTCAATGTAGCTCATACTCTGAATATGGAAATGTTGCCCTACTCTGCTATGTAGCTACCTCTCTGTATATGGACATTTTGGACTCGTCTGCCATGGAGATAGCTCTCTGTGCATGGATATGTTGGACTGATCTGCCATGTAGGTACCTCTCTGTATATGAACATTTTGACATGTCTGCCATGTATCAGCTCTCAGTATATTGACCTGTTGGACTCAATAGTCATGTAGCCAGTTCTCTGTGTATGAACATGTTGGACTCATCTGCCTTGTAGCTAGCCCTATATATGTATACACATGTTGGACTACTCTGCCATATAGCTAACTCTCAGTATCTGGACATGTTGGACACATCTGCCATGTAGCTAGCTAGTACTCTGTATAAGGACACCTTGGACTACTCTGCCATATACTAGCACTCAGTATATGGACACGTTTTACTCATCTTCCATGTAGCTTGTACTCTGAATATGCAAATGTTGCACTACTCTGCTATGTAGCTCCCTCTCTGTATATGGACATTTTAGACTCGTCTGCCATGTAGTTAGGTCTCTGTGCATAGATATGTTGGACTGATCTGCATGTATGTAGGTCTCTGCATATGAACATATTGGAGTTGTTTGCCATGAAGCAAGCTCTCAGTATATGGACACATTGGACTCATCTGCCATGTAGCTCAAACTCTGTATTTGGAAATGTTGCACTACTCTGCTAGTAGCTAGCCCTCTGTATATGGACATTTCGGACTTGTCTGCCATGAAGCTAGTTCTCTGTTGGACTGATTTGCCATTTAAGTTGCTCTCTGTATATGAACATATTGGACTAGTCTGCCATGAAGCTAGCTCTCTATTTATGGATATGTTGGTCTCATCAGACATGTAGCCAGCCCACTCTGTATGAACTTGTTGGACTCATCTGCCTTTCAGCTAGTCCTCTATATATACACATGTTGGACTCATCTGCCACGTAGCTAACTCTCAGTTTATGGACACGTTGGGCTCATCTACCATGTAGCTAGTACGCTGTAAATGAACATGATGGACTACTCTGCCATGTAATTAGCTCTCAGTATATGGACACGTTGGACTCATCTGCCATGTAGCTTGAACTCTGTATATGGAAATGTTGCACTACTCTGCCATGTAGATAGCTCTCTTTATATGGACATTTTGCACTTGTCTGCTCGATAGCTAGCTCTCTGTGCATGAATATGTTGGACTGATCTACCATGTAGATAGCTCTCGCATATGAACATATTGGACATGTCTTCCATGTAGCTAGCTCTCAGTATATAGACATGTTTGGCTCATCTGCCATGTATATACTTCTCTGTATATGGACATGTTGGACTACTCTGCCATGTAGGTAGCTCTCAGAATATGGACACATTGGACTCATCTGCCATGTATCTAGAATTCATTATATGGAAATGTAGCACTAATTTACCCTGTAGCTAGCTCTATGTATATGGATATTTTGGACTCATCTGTAATGTAGCTACCTCTCTTTGCATGGATATGTTAGACAGATCTGCAATGTAGGTATATGGACATTTTGGACACGTCTGCCATGTAGCTAGCTCTCTTTGCATGGATATGTTGGTCTGATTTGCCATGTAGTCAGCTTTCTTTATATGAACATATTGGACTTGTCTGCCATGTAGCTAGCTCTCATTGTATGGACATGTTGGATTCATCAACCATGTATCCAGCTCTCTGTGCATGAACATGTTGGACTCATATGCCTTGTAGCTAGTCCACTAAATATACACGTTAGACCCATCTCCCCTGAAGCGTACTCTCAGTATATGGACATGATGTTTTCATCTGCCATATAGCTACTACTCTGTATATGGACATGTTCAACTACTCTGCCATGTAGCTAGCTCGCAGTATATGGACACGATGGTCTCATCTGACATTTAGTAAGAACCCTGTATATGGAAATGTTTCACTGCTCTTCCATGCATCTAGCTCTGTATTTGGAAATTTTGGACTCGTCTGCTATGTAGCTAGCTCTTTGTGCATGGATATGTTGGATTGATCTGCCATGTAGGTAGCTCTCTGTATATGACCATATAGGACTTGTCTGCCATGTGGCTAGCACACAATATGTGGACATGTTGGACTCCTCAGCCATGTATCCAGCTCTCTGTGTATGAACATGTTGGACTCATGTGCCTTGTAGCTATCCCTCTGAATATACACATGTTGGACTCACTGCTTTCTAGCTAGCCCTCTAAATATACACATGTTGGACTCATCTTTCATGTATCTAACCCTCAGTATATGGACATGTTGGAATCATCTGCCATGTAGCCATTACTATGTATATGAAAAGGTTGGACTACTCTGCCATGTAAATATCTCTCAGTATATTGACATGTTGGACACATTGTACTCTTCTGAAATGTAGCTAGAACTCTGTATATGGAAATGTTGCTCTACTCTGCCATGTAGCTAGCTCTCTGTATATGTACATTATTTCCTTGTCTGCCATGTAGCTAGCTCTCTGTGCATGGATATGTTGGAGTGATCTCCCATGTAGTTAGCAATCTGTATATGAACATATTGGACTTTTCTGGTATGTAGCTAGCTCTCTGTATATGGACATGTTGGAGTCAAAAGCCATGTAGCCAGCTCTCTCTGTATGAACATGTTGGACTTATCTGCCTTATATCTGGCCTTCTATATATACACATGTTGGACTCATCTGCCATGTAGGTAGTACTCTGTATATGGACAAGTTGGATTACTCTGCCATGTAGCTCGCTCTCGGGATATGGACACATTGGACTCATCTGCCATGGAGCTAGATATCTGTATATGGAAATGTTGCACTACACTGCCATGTAGCTAGCTCTCAGTATAAGGACATGTTGGACTTATCTGTCTTGTAGCTAGTACACTGTATATGGATATGTTGGACTACTCTGCCATGTAGCTAGCTCTCAGTATAAGGAAATGTTGGAGTCATCTGCTATGTAGCTGTATATGTTAATGTTGCACTACTCTGCCATATAGCTAGCTCTCTGTATATGGACATTTTGGACTCATCTGCCATGTAGCTAGCTCTCTATGCATGGATATGTTGGGCTGATCTGCCATGTAGGTAGCTTTTTGTATATGAACATATTGGATTTGTCTGACATATAGCTAACTCTCAGTACATGGACATGTTGGGTTCTTCAGCCATGTAGGCAGCTCTCTGTGTATTAACATGTTGGACTCATCTGCATTGTAGCTAGCCTTCTATATATACACATGTTGGACTCATCAGCCATGTAACTAGGTCTCTGTATATGGAAATGTTGCACTTCTCTGCCATGTAGCTAGCTCTCTTTATATGGACATTTTGGACTCATCTGCCATGTAGCTAGCTCTCTACGCATGGATATGTTGGACTGATCTGCCATGTAGTTAGCTTTCTTAATATGAACATATTGGACTTGTCTGCCATGTAGCTACCTCTCATTATATGGACATGTTGGACTCATCAGCCATGTATCCAGCATCTGTGTACGAACATGTTGGACTCATGTCCTTATAGCTAGCCCTCTAAATATACACATGTTAGACCCATCTCCCTTGTTGATTACTCTCAGTATATGGACATGTTGTTCTCATCTGCCATATAGCTACTACTCTGTATATGGACATGTTCGACTACTCTGTCATGTAGCTAACTCTCAGTATAAGGACACGATGGTCTCATCTGCCATGTAGTAAGAACCCTGTATATGGAAATGTTTCACTGCTCTTCCATGTATCTAGCTTTCTGTATAAGGAAATTTTGGACTCCTCTGCTATGTAGCTCTCTCTTTATGCATGGATATGTTGAATTGATCTGCCATGTAGGTAGCTCTATGTATATGCACATATTGGTCATGTCTGCCATGTTTCTAGCACACAGTATATGGACATGTTGGACTCCTCAACCATGTATCCAGCTCTCTGTGTATGAATATGTTGGACTCATCTGTTTTGTAGCTATCCCTCTGAATATACACATGTTGGACTCACTGCTTTCTAGCTAGCCCTCTAAATATACACATGCTGGACTCATCTTTCATGTCGCTAACTCTCATTACATGGACATGTTGGAATCATCTGCCATGTAGCTATTACTCTGTATATGAACAGGTTGGACTACTCTGCCATGTAGCTAGCTCACATTATATATGGACACATTGGATTCGTATGAAACATAGCTAAAACTCTGTATATGGAAATGTTGCTCTACTCTGTCATGTAGCTAGTTCTCTGAATATGTACATTATTTCCTTGTCTGCCATGAAGCTATCTCTCTGTGCATGGATATGTTGATCTGCCATATAGTTAGCTCTCTGTATATGAACATATAGGACTAGTCTGCCATGTAGTTAGCTCTCAGTATGTGGACATGTTGGACTAATCTGCCTTTTAACTAGTCCTCTATATATACTCATATTGGACTAATCTGCCTTTTAGCTAACTCTCAGTATATGGACATGTTGCACTCATCTGCCTTGTTGCTGGCCTTCTATATATACACATGTTGGACTCATCTTCCATGTACATAGTACTCTGTATATGAACATGTTGGATTACTCTGCCATGTAGCTAGCTCTCAGGATATGGACATGTTGGACTCAACAGCCAATGAGCCAACTCTCTGTGCATGAATATGTTGGACTCATCTGACTTTAAGCTTGCCCTCTAAATATACATATGTTCAACTCATCTGCCAAGTAGCTAACTCTCAGTATATGGACATGTTCGACTCATCTGCCATGTAGCTAGACCTCTGTATATGGAAATGTATATACTCTGTCATGTAGCTAGGTCTCTGTATATGGACATTTTGGATTCATCTGCCATGAAGCTAGCTCTGTGTGCATGGATATGTTGGACTGATCTCCCATGTAGTTAGCTCTCTGTATATGAACACATTGTACTAGTCTGCCATGTAGCTAGCTCTCTGTATATGGACATGTTGGACTCAACTGCCATGTAGTCAGCTCTCTCTGTATGAACATGTTAGACTCATCTGCCTTGTAGCTGGCCTTCTATATATACACATGTTGGGCTCATCTGCCATGTAGGTAGTACTCTGTTTATGGAAATGTTGGACTACTCTGTCATGTTGCTAGCTCTCAGTATATGGACACGTTGGACTCATCTGCCATGTAGCTATAGCTCTATATATGGAAATGTGGCACTACACTGCCATGAAGGTAGCTCTCTGTATATGGACATGTTGGACTCAACTGCCATGTAGTCATCTCTCTCTGTATGAACATGTTGGACTCATCTGCCTTTTAGATAGTCCTCTATATATACACATGTTGGACTCTTCTGCTATGTAGCTAACTCTCAGTATTTGGACATGTTGGACTCATTTGCCATGTATTTAGTACTCTGTATATGGACATGTTGGACTCATCTGCCATGTAGCTAG
>NW_006409163.1:44313-46270 GCF_000296735.1 Chrysochloris asiatica
GGTAGCTAGAATTCTGTATATGGAAATATTGCACTACTCTGCCCCGTAGCTAACTCTTTCTATATGGACATTTTGGACTCGCCTGCCATGTTGCTAGCTCTCTGTGCATGGATATGATGGATTGATCTGCCATGTAGATACCTTTCTTTATATGAACATATTGGACTTGTCTGCCATGCAGCTAGCTCCCATTATATGGACATATTGGACTCATCAGCCAAGTATCCTGCTCTCTGTGTATGAACATGTTGGACTCATATGCCTTGTAGCTATCCCTATAAATATACACATGTTACACCCATCTCCCCCATCGCTAAATCTCAGTATATGGACATGTTGGATTCATCTGCCATATAGCTACTATTCTGTATATGGACATGTTGGAATACTCTGCCATGTAGCTAGCTCTCAGTATATGGACACGATGGTCTCATCTGCCATGTTGTAAGAACTCTGTATATGGAAATGTTGCACTCCTCTTCCATGTAGCTAGCTTTCTTTATATGGAAATTTTGGACTCATCTGCTATGTAGCTAGCTCCTGTGCATGGATATGTTGGACTGATCTGCCATGTAGGTAGCTCTCTGTCTATGAACATATTGGACTTGTCTGCCATGTAGTTAGCTCTCAATATGTGGACATGTTGGACTCATCAACCAGGTATCCAACTTTCTGTGTATGAGCACGTTGGACTCTTCTGCCTTGTATCTAGCCCTCTAAATATGCACATGTTGGACTCATCTGTCATGTAGCTAACTCTCAGTATATGGACATGTTGGACTCGTCTGCCATGTAGCTAGTACTCTGTATATGGTCAGGTTAGATTACTCTGCCATGTAGTTAGCTCTCTGAATATGTACATTTTGGACTCGTCTGTCATGTAGCAATTACTCTGTATGTGGACAGGTTAGACTAGTCTGATATGTAGTTATCTCTCTGAATATGTACATTTTGGACTCGTCTGCCATGTAGCTAGCTCTGTGTGCGTGGATATGTTGGACTGATCTGCCATGTAGGTTGCTCTCTGTATATGAACATAATAGGACTTGTCTGCCATGTAGCAAGCTTTCAGTGTATGGATATGTTGGACTCATCAGCCATGCAGCCAGGTGTATCTGTATCAATATGCTGGAGTCATCTGCCTTGTAGCTAGTCCTCTACATATACATATACTGGACTCATTTGTTATGTAGCTAACGCTCGGTATATGGATATGTTGGACTCATCTGCCATGTACATAGTACTCTGTATATGGACATGTTGGACTACTCTGCCATGTTTCTAGCTCTCAGTATAGGCACAAGTTGGACTCATCTGACATGTAGCTATATCTCTGTGTATGTAAATGTTGCACTAGACATTTTGGACTCGTCTGCCATGTAGCTAGCTCTCTGTGCATGAATATGCTGGAAAATCTGCCATGTATGTAGCTGTCTGTATATGAACATATTGGACTCATCTGCCATGTAGCTAACTCTGAGTATATAGACATGTTGGAATCATCAGTCATGTAGCTAACTCTCTGTATATGGACTTGTTGGACTACCCTGCCATGTAGCTAGCTCTCTGTATATCAACATTTTGGACTCGTATACCATGAAGCTAGCTCTCTGTGTATGGATATGTTGGACTGATCTGTCATGTAAGTAGCTCTCTGTATATGAACATATTGAACTTGTCTGCCATGTAGCTAGCTCTCAGTATATGGACCTGTTTGACTCACCAAACATGTAGCCAGCACTCTCTATATGAACATGAGGACTCTTCTGCCTTGTAGCTAGCCCTATATATATACACAAGATGGACTCATCAGTCATGTAGATAGTAATCTGTATATGGACATGTTGGACTTCTCTGTCATGTAGCTAACTCTGAGTATATGGACACGTTGGACTCATCTGCCATGTAGCTAGAACTCTGTATATGGAAATGTTGCACTACTCTGCCATGTAGCTAG
>NW_006409163.1:46615-56853 GCF_000296735.1 Chrysochloris asiatica
ATGTAGGTAGCTCTCTGTGTATGAACATATTGGACTTGTCTGCCATGAAGCTAGCTCTCTGTATATGGACATGATGGACTCATCAGCCATGCAGCCAGCTCTCTGTATGAACCTGTTGGACGAATCTACATTGTAGCTCCTCCTCTATATATACACATGTTGGACTCATCTGCTATGTAGCTAATGTCAGTATATGGAAATGTTGGACTCATCTAACATGTAACTAGTTCTCCGTATATGGATTTGTTGGACTACTCTTCCATGTAGCTAGCTCTTAGTATATGGACATATTGGACTCATTTGCCATGTATATCGAACTCTGTATATGGAAATGTTGCCATTATCTACCATGTAGCTAGCTCTCTATATGGACATTTTGAACTCGTCTGCCATATTGTAGCTCTCTGTGCCTAGATATGTTGGACTGATCTGTCATGTAGGTACCTCTATATATATATTAAAATATTGGACTTTTCTACCATGTATCTAGCTCTCAGTGTATGGATATGTTGGAGTCATCAGCCATGTAGCCAGCTCTCTGTGTATGAACCAGTTGGACTCATCTGCCTTGTAGCATGCCCTCTAAATATAAACATTTTGGACTCATCTGCCATGTAGCAAACTTTCAGTGTATGGAAATGTTGGACTCATCTACATTTTAGCTAGTACTCTGAATATGGACATGTTGGACTACTCTGCCATGTAGCTAGCTCTCTGTATATGGACATTTTGGACTCATCAGGCATGAAGCCAGCTCTCTGTGCATGGATATATTGGAATGATCTGCCATGTAGTTAGCTCTCTGTAGATGAACATATTGGAGTTGTCTTCCATGTAGCTAGCTCTCTGTGTATGGACATGTTGGACTTATCTGCTATGTAGCTAACTCTCAGTATATGGACATGTTGGACTCATCTGCCATGTAGCTAGTACTCTATATATGGACATGTTGAACTACTCTGACATGTAGCTAGCTCTCAGTGTATCAACACAATGGACTCATCTGCCATGTCCCTAGACATCTGTACATGGAAATGTTGCACTACTCTGCCATGTAGCTGGATCTCTGTGCATGGATATATTGGACTCATTTGTCATGTAGCTAGTACTCTGCCTATGGACTTGTTGGACTACTCTGCCATGTAGTTAGCTCTCTGTATATGGACATTTTGGAATCGTCTGAGATGTAGCTAGCTCCCTGTGCATGGATATGTTGGACTCATTAGCCTTGTAGCCAGCTCTCTCTTTATTAACATGGTGAATTCATCTGCCTTGTAGCTAGTCCTCTATATATACACATGTTGAACTTGTCTGCCATGAAACTAACTGTCAGCATATGGTCATGTTGGACACATGTGCTATGTAGCTACTACTCTGTAGGTAGCTATCTGTATATGGACATTTTGGACTCGTCTGCCTTTCAGCTAGCTATCTGTGAATAGATATGTTGGACTGATCTGGCATGTAGTTAGTACTCTGTATATGGACATGTTGGACTCATCAGCCATGTAGCAGATACTCTGTATAAGGACATGTAGGACTACTCTGCCATGTAGCTAACTCTCAGTATATGGACGTTTTAGAATCATCTGTCATGTAGCTAGCTCTCTGTGCATGGGTATGTTGGACTGATCTGCCATGTAGCCAGCTCTCTGTGCATGGGTATGTTGGACTGATCTGCCATGTAGCCAGCTCTCTCTGTATTAACATGTTGGAATCATCTGCCTTGTAGCTAGTCCTCTATATATACACATGTTTCATTAATCTGCCATGTGGCTAACTCTCAGCATATGGACATGTTGGACTTATCTGCCATGTAGCTAGTACTCTGTATATGGAAATGTTACACTACTCTGCCATGAAGCTATCTATCTGTATATGGACCTTTTGGACCCGTCTGCCATGTAGCTAGCTCTCTTTGCATGGATATGTTGGACTGCCCTGCCATGTAGGTAGCTCTCTGTATATGAACATATTGGACTTGTTTGCCATATACCTAGCTCTTGTATGTGGACATATTGGACTCTGTGCATGGATATGTTGGGCTGATCTGCCATGTAGGTATCTCTCTGTATATGAACATATTGGACTCATCAGCCATGTGGTCAGCTCTCTGTATGAACATGCTGGTGTCATCTGCCTTGCAGCTAGTCCTCTATATATAAATATGTTGGACTCATATGACATGTAGCTAACTCTCAGCATATGGACATGTTGGACTCATCTGCCATGTAGCTAGTACTCTGTACATGGACATGATAGACTGCTCTGCCATGTAACCAGCTCTCAGCATATGACACATTGGACTCATCTGCCATGTAGCTAGAACTCTTTATAGGGAAATGTTGCACTACTCGGCCATGAAGCTAGCTCTCTGTGTATGGACACTTTATACTCGTGTGCCATGTATCTAGCTCTCTCTACATGGATATGTTGGCCTGATCAGCAATTTAGGTAGCTCTCTGTATATAAACCTATTGGACTTGTCTGTCATGTAGCTACCTCTCTGTATATGGAAATGTGGGACTCATCTGGCATATATTCAGCTCTCTCTGTATGAACATGTTGGACTCATCTGTCATGTAGCTAATTCTCAGTATATGGACATGATGGACTTATCTGCCATGTAGCTAGCTCTCAGTATGTGGACATGTTGGACTCATCAACCAGGTATCCAGCTCTCTGTGTATGAACACGTTGGACTCATCTGCCTTGTATCTAGCCCGCTAAATATGCTCATGTTGGACTCATCTGTCATGTAGCTAGCTCTCAGTATATGGACAGGTTGGACTCATCAGCCATGCAGGTAGCTCTCTCTATATGATCATGTTGAACTCATCTGCCTTGTAGCTAGTCCTTAAGAAATACACATGATTGACTCATCTGACATGTAGCTAACTCTCAATACATTGATATGTTGGACTCATCTGCCATATATCTACTACTCTGTATATGGATATGTTTGACTATCCAGCTATGTTCCTAGCTCTCAGAATATGGACCCTTTGGACTCATCTGCCATGTAGCTAGAAGTCTGTATATGGAAATGTTGCACTACTCTGCCATGTAGCTATCTGTCTGTATATGGATATGTTGGACTCATACGCCATGTAGGTAGTACTCTGAATATGGACATGTTGGACTACTATGCCATGATGGTAGCTTGCAGTATATGCACACGTTGGACTCATCTGACATGTAGCTAAAACTATGTATATTGAAACGTTGCACTTTTCTGCCATGTAGCTAGCTGTCTGTATATGGACATGTTGGACTCGTCTGTCATATAGATAGCTGTGTGTGCATGGATATGTTGGACTGATCTGCCATGTAGGTAGGTATCTGTATATGAACATATGACTTGTCTGCCATGAGCTAGCTCTCAGTATATGGACATGTTGGACTCATCAGTCATGTAGCCAGCTCTCTCTGCGTTATTATGTTGGACTCATCTGCCATGTAGCTAACTCTGAGTATATACACATGTTGGACTCATCTGTCTGGTAGCTAACTCTCAGTATATGGACATGTTGAACTCATCTGCCATGTAGCTAGAACTCTGTATATGGAAATATTTCACTACTCTGCCATGTAGCTAGCTCTCTGTATATGGACATTTTGAACTCGTCTGCTATGTAGCTAGCTAACTGTACATGTATATGTTGGCCTGATCTGCCATGTAGTTAGCTCTCTGTATATGAACATATTTGACTCATCAATCATATAGCCAGCTTTTTGTATGAACCTGTTGAACTCATCTGCCTTGTAGCTAATCCTCTCTCTATATACATGTTTCATTAATCTGTCTTGAGACTAACTCTCATCCTATGGACATATTGGACTCATCTGCCATGTAGCTCGTACTCTGTATATGGACATGATGGAATGCTTTGCCATGTAACTAGATACAGTATATGGACACGTTGGACTCATCTGCCATGTAGTTAGAACACTGTATATGGAAATGTTGCACTACTCTGCCAGGTGTCTCTCTATCTGTATACAGACATGTTGGACTCGTATGCCATTTAGCTAGCTCTCTGTGCATGCATACGTTGGACTGATCTGCCATGTAGGTAGCTCTCTGTATATGAACATATTGGACTTTTCTGACATGTAGCTAGCTCTCTCTGTATGAACATGTTGGACTCAACTGTTTTGTAGCTAGTTCTCTCTATATGCACATCTTGGACTCATCTGTCATGTTGCTAACTCTCTGAATATGGACATGTTGTACACATCTGCCATGTAGCTAGTACTCTGAACATAGACATGTTGAACTACTCTGCCATGTAGCTAGCTCTAAGTATATGGACTCGTTGTACTCATCTGTCATGTACATGGGAATGTTGCACTACACCGCCATGTAGCTAGCTCTCTGTATATGGTCATTTTGGACTCTTCTGCCATGTAGCTAGCTCTCTGTGCATGGATATGTTGGACTGCTCTGCCATTTAGTCAGCTCTGTCTGTATAAACATTTTGGACTCATCTGCCTTGTAGCTAGTCCTCTCTATATATAAACATGTTGGACTCATCTTCCATGTAGCTAACTCTCATTATATGGAAGGACTCATCTGCCATGGAGCTAGTACTCTGTATATGGAAATGTTGCACTATTCAGCCATGTAGATAGCTCTCTGTATATGAACATTTTGGATTTGTCTGCCATGTAGCTAGCTCTCTGTATATGGACATGTTGGACTCATCAGCCATGTAGCCTGCTCTATTTGTATGAACATTGTGGACTCATCTGCCATGTAGCTTGCTCTCTGTATATCGACATGTTGGACTCATCAGCCACGTAGCTAGTACTCTGTATATGGATATGTTGGATTTCTCTGCCATCTAGCTAGCTCTCAGTATATGGACAATTTGGACTTATCTGCCAGGTACCTAGAACTCTGTACATGGAAATGTTGCATTTTTCTGCCATGTAGCTAGCTCTCTGTATATGAACATTTTGGATTTGTCTGCCATGTAGCTAGCTCTCTGTATATGTACATGTTGGACTCATCAGCCATGTAGCTAACTCTCTCTGTATGAACACGTTGGACTCATCTGTCTTGAATCCAGTCCTCTATATATACACAAGTTGGACTCATCTGGCATGTAGCTAACTCTCAGCATATGGACATGTTGGACTCATCTGGCATGTAGCTAGTAAAGTGTTTATGGACATATTGGTCTACTCTGCCATGTAACTAGCTCTCAGTATATGGACACATGGGACTCATCTGCCATGTAACTCCAACACTGTATATGGAAATGTTGCACTACTCTGCCATGTAGCTAGCTCTCTGTATATGCATATTTTGGACTTGTCTGCTATTTAGCTAACTCTCTGTGCATGATAATGTTGGACTGATCCACCATGTAAGTAGCTCTCTCTATATGAACATATTGGAGTTGTCTCTCATGTAGCTAGATCTCTGTATAGGGACATGTTGTAATCATCACCCATGTAGACATCTCTCTCTGTATGAACATGTTGGACTCATATGCCTTGTAGCTAGTCCTCTATATATGCACATGTTGGACTCATCTGCCATGGAGCTAGAACGCTGCATATGGAAATGTTGAACAAATCTGCCATGTAGCTAGCTCTCTGTATATTAAAATATTGGACTTGTCTGCCATGGAGTAGGCTATCTTTGTATGAACATGTTGGACTCATCTGCCATGTAGCTAGCTCTCTGTGCATGGATATGTTGGATTGATCTGCCATGTAGGTAGCACTGTGAATGAACATATTGGATTGGTCTGCCATGTAGCTAGTTCTCATTATATGGACATGTTGGACGCATCAGCCATGTAGGTTGTACTCTGTATATGGACATGTTGGACGCATCAGCCATGTAGGTTGTACTCTGTATATGGACATGTTGGACTACTCTGCCATGAAGCTAGCTCTCACTATATGGACACGTTGGACTCATCTGCCATGTAGTTAGAAGTCTGTATATGGAAAAGGTTCACTACTCTGCCATGTAGCTAGCTATCTGTATATGGACATGTTGCACTCATCAGTCATGTAGCCAGCTCTCTCTGTATGAAGATGTTGGACTCATCTGTTTTGTAGCTAGTCCTCTATATATACACATGTTGGACTCATCAGCCATGTAGCTAGTACTCTATCTATGGAAATGTTACACTAATCTGCCATGTAGCTAGCTCTCTGTATATGGACATTTTGGACTTGTCTGCCATGCTGCTAGCTCGCTGTGCATGGATATGTTGGATTGATCTGTCATGTTGGTAGCTCTCTGTATATGAACATATTGGACTTGTCTGCCATGTAGCTCACTTTTTATTGACATGTTGGTCTCATCAGCCATGTAACCAGCTATAACTGTATAAACATGTTGGATTCTTCTGCCTTGTAGCTAGCCCTACATATATTTATATATACATGTTGGAATCATCTGACATGTAGGTAACTCTTTGTATATGCATATGTTGGACTCATCTGCCATATAGCTAGTACTCTGTATATGGATATGTTGGACTACACTGCCATGTAGCTAGCTCTCAGTATATGGACACATTGGACTCATTTGCCACGTAGCTCGAACTCTGTACATGGAAATGTTGCAGTACTCTGTCATGTAGCTTGTTCTCTATATGGACATTTTGGACTCATCTGAAATGTGACTAGCTCTCTGTGCAAGGATATGTTGGACTGGTCTGCCATGTAGGTAGCTGTCTATATATGAACATATTGGACTTCTCTGCCATGTAGCTAGCTCTCAGTATATGGACATGTTGGAGTAATCAGACATGTAGCCAGCTCTCTGTGTATGAACATGTTGCAGTCATCTCCCTTATAGCTTGACCTCTAAATATAGACATGTGGGACTCATCTGCCATGTAGCTAACTCTCAGTACATGAACATGTTGGACACATTTGCCATGTATCTAATACTCTGTATTTGGACTTGTTGCACTACTTTGCCATGTAGCTACCTCCCAGGATACGGACACTTTGGACTCATCAGCCCTGTAGGTAGAACTCTATATATTGAACTATTGCACTATTCTGCCATGTAGCTAGCTCACTGTATATGGACATTTTGGACTCGTCTGCCATGTTGCAAGCTCTCTGTGCATGCATATGTTGGACTGATCTGCCGTGTAGGTAGCTTTCTGTATATGAACATATTGGAATTGTCTGCCATGTAGATAGCTCTCAGTATAGGGACATATTGGACTCATCTGCTATGAAGCTAGAACACTGTATATGGAAATCATGCACTACTCTGCCATGTAGCTTGCTCTCTATATGGACATTTTGGATTTGTCTGAAATGTGAATAGCTCTCTTTGTATGGATATGATGGAATGATCTGCCATGTAGGTAGCGCTCTATATATGAACATATTGAACTTTTCTCCCAAGTAGCTAGCTCTTAGTATATGGACATGTTGGAGTCATCAGCCATGTAGCCAGCTCTCTGTGTATGAATATGTTACACTCATCTGCTTTATACCTTGACCTCTAAATATAGACATGTTGGACTTATCTGCCATGTAGCTAACTCTCAGTATATGGACATGTTAGACTCATTTGCCATGCAGCTAGTACTCTGAATATGTACTTGTTGGACTACCCTGCCCTCTATCTAGCTCTCAGGATGTGGACACCTTGGACTCATCTGCCCTGTATCTAGAACTCTATATGGAACTGTTGCACTACTCTGCTATGTAGCTAGCTCTCTGTATAAGTATGTTTTGGACTCGTCTGCCATGTAGCTAGTTCTCTGAGCATGAATATGTTGGAATAATCTGCCATGAAGGTAACTCTCTGTATATGAACATATTGGACTTGTCTGCTATGCAGATAGCTCTCTGTATATGTACATGTTGGACTCATCTGCCATGTAGCAAGCTCTCTGTGCATGAATATGTTGGACTGATCTGCCATGTAGGTAGCTCTCTGTATATGAACATATTGGACTTCTCTGCCATGTAGCTTTATATATATTGACATATTGGTTTCATCAGCCATGTAACCAGCTATCTCTGTATGAACATGTTGGATTATTCTGCCTTGTAGCTACCCTATATTTATACACACGTTGGACTCATCTGCCATGTAGCTCGAACTCTGTATATGGAAATGTTGCACTACTCTGCCATGTAGCTTGCTCTCTATATGGACTATTGGACTAGTCTGAAATGTGACTAGCTCTCTCTGCATGCATATGTTGAAGTGATCTGCCATGTAGGTAGCTCTCTATCTATTAATATATTGGAAATTTCTGCCATGTAGCTAGCTCTCAGTATATGGACATGTTGGAGTCATCATCCATGTAACCAGCTCTCTGTGTATGAACATGTTGCACTCATCTGCCTTATAGCTTGACCTTTAAATATAGACATGTTGTACTCATCTGCCATGTAGCTAACTCTCAGTATTTGGACATGTTGGACACATTTGCAGTGTAGCTAATACTCTGTATATGAACTTGTTGGACTACTCTGCCATGTAGCCAGCTTCCAGGATATGGACACCTTGGACTCATCTGCCCTGTAGCTAGAATTCTATATATGGACGTGTTGCACTTCTCTGCCATGTAGCTAGTTCCTTGTATATGGACATTTTGGACTCATCTACCATGTTGCTAGCTCTCTGTGCATGGATATGTTGGTCTGATCTGCCATATACATAACTTTTTGTATATGAACATATTAGACTTGTCTGCCATGTAGCTAACTCTCAGTATATGGACATGTTGGACTCATCTGCCATGTAGCTACTACTCTGTATATCGACATATTGGTCTACTCTGCCATGTAACTTGCTCTCAGCATCTGGAAACGATGGTCTCATCTGCCATATAGTAAGAACTCAGTATATAAAAAAGATTCACTACTCTTCCATGTAGCTAGCTTTCTGTATACGCAAATTTTGGACTCGTCTGCTGGGTAGCTAGTTCTCTGTTTATGGATATGTTGGACTGATCTGGCATGTAAGTAGCTCTCTGTATATGAACATATTGGACTTGTCTGCCATGTAGCTAGTTCTCATTATATGGACATGTAGGACTCATCAGCCATGGATTCAGCTCTCTGTGTTTGAACATGTTGGACTCATCTGCCTTGTAGCTATCCCTATAAATATACACATGTTGGACTCATCTGTCATGTAGCTAACTCTCAATATATGGACATGTTGGACTCAAATGCCATGTAGCTAGAACTCTGTATATGGAAATATCGCACTGCTCTGACATGTAGCTAGCTCTCTGTATATGGATACTTTGGACTCATCGGCCAAGTTGCTAACTCTCAGTATATGGACATGTTGGACTCATCTGCCTTGTAGCTAGCTCTCACTCATGAATATGTTGGACTGATCTGTCATGTAGGTAGCTCTCTGTGTATGAACATATTGGACTTGTGTGCCATGTAGCTAGCTCTCTGTATATGGACATGTTGGACTCATCAGCCATGTAGACAGCTCTCTTTGTATGAACATGTTGGACTCATCTGCCTTGTAGCTTGCCCTCTAAATATACACATATTGGACTCATCTTCCATGTAGCTAGTACTCTGAATATGGAACATATTGGACTGCTCTGACATGTAGCTAGCTCTCAGTATAAGGACACATTGGACTCATCTGCCATGCAGCTTGAATTCTGTATATGGAAAAGTTGCACTACTCTGTCATGTAGCTAGCTGTCCGTATATGGACATTTTGTACTCATCTGCCTTGAAGCTAGCTCTCTGTGCATGGATATGTTGGAATGATTGGCCATGTAGTTAGCTCTCTTCATATGAACATATTGGACTTGTCTGCCATGTAATTTGTTCTCTGTGTATGGACATGTTGGGCTCATCAGCCATGGAGCCAGCTCTCTCTGTATGAGCATGTTGCAATAATCTGCCTTCTAGCTAGCCCTCTAAATATACACATGTTGGACTCATATGACATGTAACTAACTTACAATATATAGACATGTTGGACTCATCTACCATTTAGGTAGAACTTTGTATAAGGAAATGTTGCACTACTCTGCTATGTAGCTAGCTCTCAGTATATGGACATGTTGGACTCATCTGGCATGTAGCTAGAATTCTGTATATGGAAATGCTGAACTACCCTGCCCTGTAGCTAGCTCTCAGTATATGGACATGTTGGACTCGCCTGTCATGTATCTAGCTCTCTGCATATGAACATATTGGACTTGTCTGCCATGTAGCTAGCTCTCTGTATATGAACATGTTGGACCCAT
>NW_006409163.1:60443-62873 GCF_000296735.1 Chrysochloris asiatica
GACTCGTCTGCCAAGTAGCTAGCTCTCTGTACATGGATATGTTCGACTGATCTGTCATGTGGATAGCTCTCTGTGTATGAACATATTGGACTTGTCTGCCATGCAACTAGCTCTCTGTATAAGGACATGTTGGACTCATCAGCCATGTAGCCAACTCTCTCTGTATGAACATGTTGGACTCATCTGCCTTGTACCTAGTCTTCTATATATATACAGGTTGGACTCATCTGCCTTGTAGCTACCTCTCAGTATGTGGACAGGTTGGACTCATCTGCCATGTAGCTCGTACTCTGTATATGGACATGTTGGACTACTCTGCCATATAGCAAGTACTAAGTATATGGACACATTGGACTCATCTCCTATGTAGCTAGAACTCTGTATATGGAAATATTGCACTACTCTGCCCTGTAGCTAACGCTCTGCACATGGACATTTTGGACTCATCTGCAATGTAGCTAACTCTCTGTGCATGGATATGTTGGACTGATCTGTCATGTAGGTAGCTTTCTGTACATGAACATATTGGACTTGTCTGCCATATAGTTATCTCTCTGTAGATGGACATGTTGGACTCATCAGCCACGTATCCTGCTCTCGCTGTATGAACATGTTGGACTCATATGCCTTCCAGCTAGCCCTCTAAATATACACATGTTTGACCCATCTCCCATGTTGCTACCTCTCAGTATATGGACATGTTGGACTCCTCAGCCATGTAGCTACTAGTCTGTGAATAAATATGTTGGACTGATCTGCCATATAGTTAGCTTTCTTTATATGATCATATTGGACTTGTCTGCCATGTAGCTAGCTCTCAATATATGGACATGTTGGAATCATCAGCCATGTATCCAGCCCTGTTTGTATGAACATGTTGGACTCATATGCCTTGTAGCTTGACCTCTAAATATAAACATATAAGACCCAGCTCCCTTGTAGCTAACTCTTAGTGTATGGATATTTTGGATTCATCTGCCATGTAGCTAGTACTCTGTATATAAAAAGAGTGGACTACTCTACCATGTAGCTAGCTCTCTGTATATGGATATTATGGACTTGTCTGCCATGTAGCTATCTCTCTGTGCATGGATATGTTGGACTGATATGCCATGTAGATAGCGCTCTGTATAGGAACATATAGGACTTGTCTGCCATGTAGCTAGCTCTCAGTGTATGGACATGTTGTACTCATCAGCCATACAGCCAGGTCTCTCTGTATGAACATGTTGAACTCATTTGCCTTGTATCTAGAACTCTACATATACACATATTGAACTCATCTGGCATTTAGGTAACTCTCAGTATATAGGCACGTTGCATTCATCTGACAGTTAGCTAGAACTGTGTATATATAAATGTTGCACTACTCTGCCATGTAGCTAGCTCTCTGTATATGTACGTTTTGGACTGATCTGCCATGTAGCTAGCTCTCTGTGCATGGATATGTTGGAATGATCTGCCATGTAGGTAGCTCTCTGTATATAAACAAATAGTTCTTATCTGCCATGTAGCTAGCTCTCTGTATATGGACATGTTGGACTACTGTGCCATGTAGTTAGAACTCTGTATATGTAAATGTTGTACTACTCTGTCATGTAGCTAAGTCTCTGTATATGGACATGTTGGAATCATTAGCCATGTAGCCAGCTCTATCTGTATCAACATGTTGGACTACTCTGCCATGTAGTTAGCTCTCACTATATGGACACCTTGGACTCATTTACCATGTAGCTTGAACTCTGTATATGGAAATGTTGCACTACTACGTCATGTAGCTAGCTCTGTATATGGACATTTTGGATTCGTCTGCCATGTAGCTAGCTCTCTGTGGTTGGATATGCTGGACTGATCTGCCATGTAGGTAGCTCTCTTTATATGAACATATTGGACTTGTCTACCATTTAGCTAGCTCTCAGTATATGCACATGTTGGATTCATCAGCCATGTAGCCAACTTTCTGTGTATGATCATGTTGGACTCATCTGCATTTTAGGTTGACCTCTAAACATACATATGTTGGACTCATCTGCCAAGTATCTAACTATCAATATATAGACATGTAGAACTCATCTGCCATGTAGCTAGACCTCTGTATAGGGAAATGTTGCACTACTCTGCCATGTAGCTAGGTCTCTGTATATGGATATTTTGAACTCATCAGCCATGAAGTTAGCTCTGCAAGCATGGACATGTTGGACAGATCTCCCATGTAGTTAGCTCTCTGTATATGGACATGTTGGACTCAACAGCCATGGAGCCAGCTCCCTCTGTATGAACATATTAGACTCATCTCCCTTGTAGATGGCCTTCTATATATAGACATGTTGGACTCATCTGCCATGTAGCTAACTCTCAGTATATGGACATGTTCGACTTATCTGCCAAGTAGCTAGACCTCTGTATATGGAAATGTTGCACTAATATGCA
>NW_006409163.1:63099-65966 GCF_000296735.1 Chrysochloris asiatica
ATGTAGCTAGTACTCTGTATATAGACATGTTTTATTCCTCTGCATGTAGCTAGAACTCTGTATATGGAAATGTTGCACTACTCTGCCATGTAGCTAGCTCTCTGTATATGGACATTTTGGACTCTTCTGCCATGTAGCTTCTCTCTGTGCATGGATACGTTGGACTGATCTGCCATGTAGGTAGCTCTCTGCATGTGAACATATTGGATTTGTCTGACATATAGCTAGCTCTCAGTATATGGACATGTTGGGCTCATGAGCCATGTAAGCAACTCTCTGTGTATGAACATGTTGGACTCATCTGCATTGTAGCTAGACTTCTATGTATACACATGATGGACTCATCAACCATGAAAGTAGTACTCTCTGTATATGGACATTTTGGAGACATCTGCCATGTAGCTAGCTATCTATACATGGATATGTTGTACTGATCTGCCATGTAGTTAGCTGTCTTTATATGAACATATTGGACTTGTTTTCCATGTAACTAGCTCTCATTATATGGACATGTTGGACTCATCAGCCATGTATCCAGCATCTGTGTATGAACATGTTGGACTCATATGCCTTGTAGCTTGCCCTCTAAATATACACATGTTAGACACATCTCCCCTGTAACTTACTCTTAGTATATGGACATGTTGTTCTCATGTGCCATATAGCTACTACTCTGTATATGGACATGTTGTACTACTTGCCTTGTAGCTAGTTCTCTGTATGTGAACATATTGGCCTTGTCTGCCATGTAGCTAGCTCACAGTAAATGGACATGTTGGACTCCTCAGCCATGTATCCAGCTCTCTGTGTATGCCCATGTTGAACTCACCTGCCTTGTAGCTAGCCCTCTGAATATACACATGTTGGACTCACTGCTTTGTATCTAGCCCTCTAAATACACACATGTTGGACTCATCAGTCATGTAGATAACTCTCAGTATATGGACATGTTGGAATCCTCTGCCATGTAGCTAGTACTGTGTATATGAACAGGTTGGACTACTCTGCCATGTACCTAGCTCTCATTATATATGAACACATTGGACTCATCTGAAATGTAGGTAGAACTCTGTATAACGAAATGTTGCACTACTCTGCCATATAGCTAGCTCTCTGTAAATGGACATTATATCTTGTCTGCCTTGTAGCTATCTCTCTGTGCATGGATATGTTGGAGTGATCTTCCATGTAGTTAGCTCTCTGTATATGAACATATAGGACTTGTCTGACACGTAGTTAGCTCTCAGTATATGGACATGTTGGACTCATCAGCCATGCATCCAGCTCTCTCTGTATGAACATGTTGGACTAATATGCCTTGTAACTAGTCCTCTACACATACTCATATTGGACTAATCTGCCATTTAGCGAACTCTCAGTATATGGACATGTTGCACTCATCTGCCTTGTAGCTGGCCTTCTATAGATACACATCTTGGACTCACCTGCCATGTAGATAGTACTCTGTATATGGACATTTTGGATTACTCTGCCATGTAGATAGCTCTCAGGATATGGACACGTTGCAAACATCTGCCATGTAGCTGGAACTCTGTATATGGAAATGTTGCACTACTCTGCCATGTAGCTAGCTCTCTGTATATGGACATTATTTCTTGTCTGCCATGTAGCTATCTTTCTGTGCATGGATATGTTGGACTGATCTGCCATGAAGGTAACTCTCAGTATATGAACATATTGGACTTGTCTGACATATAGCTAGCTCTCAGTATTTGTACATGTTGGGCTCATCAGCCATGTAACCAACTCTCTGTGTATGAACATGTTGGACTCATCTGCCTTTTAACTTGACTTCTAAATATACATATGTTGGACTCATCTGCCAATAGTTAACTATCAGTATATGGACATGTTGGACTCATCTGCCATGTAGCTAGTACTCTGTGTATGGAGATGTTGCACTACTCTGCCATGTAGCTAGGTCTCTGTATATGGACAGTTTGGACTCATCTGCCATGAAGCTAGCTCTGTGTTCATGGATATGTTGGAGTGATCTCCCATGTAGTTAGCTCTCTGTATATGAACATATTGTACTTGTCTGCCATGTAGCCAGCTCTCAGTGCATGGATATGTTGGACTCATCAGCTATGTAGCCAGGTGACTCTGTATCAACATGCTGGACTCATCTGCCTTATAGCAGATACTGGATTCTACATATGCACATACGGGACTCATCTACTATGTAGCTAACTCTCAGTAATGTACATGTTGTACTCATCTGCCATGTACATAGTACTCTGTATATGGACTTGTTGGACTACTCTGCCATGTCGCTAGCTCTCAGTATATGGACACGTTGGACTCATCTGACATGTAGCTAGATCTCTGTGTATGTAAATGTTGCACTACTCTGCTTTGTAGGTAGCTCTCTGTTTATGGACATTTTGGACACGTCTGCCATGTAGCTAGCTCTGTGCATGAATATGCTGGAAAATCTGCCATGCAGGTAGCTCTCTATGTATGAACATATTGCACTTGTCTGCCATGTAACTAGCTCTCTGTATATGGACATTATGGACTCATCAACCATGTAGCTATTACACTATGTATGGACATGTTGAACTACTCTGCCATGTAGTTAGCTCTCAGTATATGGAAAATTAGGACTCTTCTGACATGTAGATAGAAATCTGTATATGGAACTGTTTCACTACTCTGCCATGTAGCTAGCTCTCTGTATATGGACATATTGGACTCATCAGCCATGTAGGCAGCTCTCTAAGTATGAACATGTTGGACTCATCTGCATTGTAGTTAGGCTTCTATATATACACATATACAGAGTTCTAGTTATATGACTAGAAAACCAAAAGGGGAGAACACGGTCAGCATTTCTCAAGCTGGGG
>NW_006409163.1:67591-70518 GCF_000296735.1 Chrysochloris asiatica
ACAACAACAACAGTTATATGGCAGATGAGCCCAATGTGTCCATATACTGAAAGCTAACTACATGGCTAATGAGTCCCACATGTCCATATATTGATAACTAGCTACATGGTACACAGATCCAATATGTTCATATACAGAAAGCGACCTACATGGCAGATCAGTCCAACCTGGCAGACATGTACAAAATGTCCATATACAGAGAGCTAGCTACATGGCAGAGTACTACAACCTTTTCAAATACAGCATACTAGCTCCATGGCAGATGAGGCCAACTTGTCCATATACTGAGAGCTAGATACATGGCAGAGTAGTCCAACATGTCCATATGCATAGTTCTAGCTACATTGAAGATGAGTCCTACATGTCCATATATTGAGAGTTAGCTATATTTCAGGTAAGTCCAACATGTGCATATATAGAGACCAAGCTACAAACATATGAGTCCATCACGTTCATACAGAAAGAACTGGCTACATGACTGATGACTCCAACATATCCATATCCAGAGAGCTAGCTACATGGCAGACAAGTCCAATATGTTCATATACAGAGAGGTTACCTAGGCAGATTAGGCCAACATATCCATGCACAGAGACATATCTACATGACAGACGATTCCTAAATTTCCATATAGAGAGAGCTAGCTGCATGGCAGAGTATTGCAACATTTCCATATTCAGAGTTCTAGCTCCATGGCAGATGAATTCAAAGTGTCCATATTCTGAGAGCTAGCTACACGTCAGACAAATCCAACATGTTCATATAGAGGAAGCTACCTACATGTCAGATCAGTCTAACATATCCAAGCATAGAGAGCTTGATACATGGCAGACAAGTCCAATATGTTCATATACAGAGAGCTAACTACATGTCAGATCAGTCCAACATATCCATGTACAGATAATTATCTACAATACAGATGAGTCCAAAATGTCCATATTCAGATAGCTAGCTTCATGACAGAGTACTGCTACATTACCATATACAGAGTTCTAGCTACATGGCAGATGAGAACAACGTATCCATATCCTGAGAGCTAGCTAAATGACAGAGTAGACCAACATGTCCATATACGGAATACGAGCTCCATCGCAGATGAGTCCAACATGTCCATATACTGAGAGTTAGTTTCATGTTAGATGAGTGAAACATGTGTATATATAGAGGGCTAGCTACATGGCAGATGAGTCCAAGATGTTCATACAGAGAGAGGTGGCTACATGGCTGATGACTCCAACATGTATATATAGAGAAGGATAGCTACAAGGGAGATGAGTCTAACAAGTTCATACAGAGAGAGTTGATGATGTGGCTTATGAGTCCCACATATCCGTATACAGAGAGCTAGCTACATGGCAGACAAGTTCAATATGTTCATATACAGAGTTCTAGCTCCATGTCAGATCAGTCCAACATATCCAAGCACAGGTAGCTAGCTACATGGCAGATGAGTCCAACATGTCCATATACTCAGAGATAGGTACATGGCAGATGAGTCCAACATGTGTATATATAAAAGACTAGCTACAAGTCAGATGACTCCAACATGTTCATACAGAGAGAAGTGTTTACATGGCTGCTGAGTCCCACACATTCATATACAGAGAGCTAGCTACATGGCAGAAAGGTCCAATGTGTTCATATACAGAGAGCTAGCTACATGGCATATCAGTCCAACATATCCATGCACAGAGAGCTGGCTACATGGCAAACAAATCCAAAATGTCCGTATACAGAGAGCTAGTGACATGGCAGAGTAGTCCAACATGTCCATATACAGGGTACTAGCTACATAGCTGATGAGTCCAACATGTCCATATAAAGAAACTTATCTATATGTGAGAGAGGTCCAATATGCTCAAATACAGAGAGTGATCTACATAGCATATCATTCCAACATATTCATTAACAGAGAGCTAGCTACATGGCAGAGGAGTACAACATTTCCATATACTAAGAGTTATCTACATGGCAGATGAGTCCAATATGTGTATATATAGAGAACCTGCTACAAGACAGATGAGCCCAACATATTCAAACAGAGAGAGCTGGCTACATGACTGATGCCTACATCATGTCCATATACAGAGAGCTAGCTACATGGCAGATAAGTCCAATATGTTCATGTACAGAGAAGTAAACTACATGACAGATAAGTCCAACATATCCCTGCACACATGGCTGATGAGTCCAACATGTCTATATACTGAGAACATGGCAGACGAGTCTAAAATGTCCATATACAGAGAGCTGGCTACATGGCAGTGTAGTGCAATATTTCCATATACAGAGTTCTAGCTACATGACAGATGAGTCTAACATGTCCTTATAATGAGAGTTAGCTACATGGCAGATGAGTCCAACATGTGTATATATAGAGGATTAGCTACAAGGCAGATGAGTCCAACATGTCCATATATAGAGAGAACTGGTTACATGGCTGATGAGTCCCACATGTCCATATACTGAGAGCTGGCTACAGGGTAGACAAATCCAATATATTTTACAGAGAGTGGTACCTACATGACATATCAGTCCAACATATTCATGCACAGAGAGCTAGCTACATGGCAGACAAGTCTATTATGTTCATATACAGAGAGCTAGCTATATGGCAGATCAGTCCAACATATCCATGTACAGAAAGTTAGCTACAAGTCAGATGAGTCCAAAAGGTCCATATTCAGATAACTAGCTACATGGCAGAGTACTGCTACATATCCATATACAGAGTTCTAGCTACATGGCAGATTATTCCTACATATCCATATACTGGCAGATAAGTCCAATATGTGTATATTTACAGGGCTATCTACAAGGCAGATGAGTCCAAAATCTTCAAACACAGAGAGCTGGCTACATGGCTGATGAGTCCAACATGTCTATATACTGAGAACATGGCAGAGAGTTCCAATATGTTCATACAA
>NW_006409163.1:70618-75128 GCF_000296735.1 Chrysochloris asiatica
TTCAAACACAGAGAGCTGGCTACATGGCTGATGAGTCCAACATGTCTATATACTGAGAACATGGCAGAGAGTTCCAATATGTTCATACAAGAGCTACCTACATGGCAGATCAGTCCAACATATCCATGCACAGACAGCTAGCTACATGGCAGATGAGTCCAACATGTCCATAAACTAAGAGTTACCTTCATGGCAGATGAGTCCTACATGTTCATACGGAGAGACCTAGCTCCATGGCAGAGAAGTCCAATATTTTAATATACAGAGAGCTAGCTACATGGCAGAGTAATGCAACATTTCCATATAAAGACGTCTAGCTACATGGCAGATGAGTCCAATGTGTCATATACTGAGAGCCGGTTACATGACAAAGCAGTCTAACATGTCCATATACAGAATACTAGCTACATGGCAGATGAGTTCAACATATCCATATACTGAGAGTTAGCTACATGGCAGATTAGTAAAATAAGTGTATATATAGAGGACTAGCTGCAAGGCAGATGAGTCCAACATGTTCATACAGAGAGCTGACTACATGGCTGATGAGTCCACTATGTTCATATACAGAGAGATACCTATATGGCACATTAGCCTAATATATCCATGCACAGAGTCCACCATGTATACATTCAGAGAGCTAGCTATATGGCAGACAATTCCAATATGTTCATATACAGTGAGCTACCTACATGGCAGGTCAGTCCAACATATCCATGCAAAGAGAGCTAGCTACATGGCAGACGAGTCCAAAATGTCCATATACACATAGCTAGCTTCATGGCAGAGTAGTGTAACATTTCCATATACAGAGTACTAACTACACATTAGATGAGTCCAACATGTCCATATGCTGAGAGTTAGCCACATGGCAGATTACTAAAACATATCCATGCACAGTGAGATAGCTATATGGCAGAGTAGTGCAACATTTCCATATACAGTGTTCTAGCTACATGACAGATAATTCTAACATGTCCATATAATGAGAGTTACCTACATGGCAGAGTAGTCCAACATGTCCTTATACAGTGTACCAGCTACATGGCGGATGAGTCCAACATGTCCATATACAGAGTACTAACTACATGGCAGATCAGTCCAACATATCTATGCACAGATAGCTAGCTACATGGCAGACGAGTCCAAAATGTCCATATGCAGATAGCTACATACAGAGTACTAACTTCATAGCAGATAAGTCCAACGTGTTCATATGCTGAGAGTTAGCTACATGGCAGATGAGTTCAACATGTGTATATATAGAGGACTAGCTACAAGGCAGATGAGTCCAACATGTTAATAAAGAGAGAGCTGGCTACATGGCTATGAGTCCAACATATCCATGCACAGGGAGCTAGCTACATCGCAGACGAGTCAAAAATGTTCATATACTGAGAGCTAGTTTCATGGCAGAGTAGTCCAACATGTCCATATACAGAGTACTAGCTACATGGCAGATGATTCCAACATGATCATATACAGAGATCTAGCTACATGGCAGAGTAGTGCAACATTTCCATATACAGATGTGTAGGGACATGTCAGATGAGTCCAACGTGTTGATATACTGAGAGCTAGCTACATGCCAGAGTAGTCTAACATGTCCATATACTGAGTACTAGCTACATGGCAGATGAGTCCAACATGTCCATATACTGACAGTTAGCTACATGACAGATAAGTCCAACGTGTGACTATAGAGAGTACTAGCTACAGTGCAGATGCGTCCAACATGTTCATACAGAGAGAGCTGGCTACATGGCTGATGAGTCCATCATGCTCATATACAGAGAGCTAGCTACATGGAAGACAAATCCAATATGTTCATATACAGAGAGCTACCTGCATGGCAGATCAGTCAAACATATCCATGCACAGAGAGCTAACTTGATGGCAAATGAGTCCAACATGTCCATATACTGAGAGCTAGCTACAGGGTAGAGTAGTTCAACAATTCCATATACAGAATTCCAGCTACATGCCAGATGAGTCCAAAGTGTCCATACACTGAGAGCTAGCTTCATGGAAGAATCTTCCAACATGTCCATACACAAAGTACTAGCTACATGGCTGATGAGTCCAACATGTCCATATACTGAGAGTTAGCTAGGTGGCAGATGACTCTAACATGTGTATATTTCGACGGCAAGATACAAGGCAGATGGATCCAACATGTGCATACACAGAGAGCTGACTACATGACTTATAACTCCAACATGTTCATATATTGAGAGCTAGATACATGGCAGAAAAGTAAAATATGTTCATATATAGAGAGCTACCTACATGGCAGATCAATCCAACATGTCCATGCACAGAGAGCTAGCTACCAAGAAGACGAGTCCAAAATGCCCATATAGAGAGCTAGCTACATCGCAAAGTAGTGCACATTTCCATATACAGAGTTCGAGCTACATGGCAAATGACTCAAACATGTCCATATACTGAGAGCTAACTACATGACAGAGTAGTCCATCATGTCCATAAACAGAGTACTAGCTACATGTTAGATGAGTCCAACATTTCCATATACTGAGAGTTAGCTACATGACAGATGAGTTCAATATGTGTATATATAGAGGAGTAGCTACAAGGTATATGAGTCCAACATGTTGATACAGAGAGAGCTGGATACATGGCTGATGAGTCCAGCATGTTGATATACATAGAGCTAGGTACATAATAGACAACTCGAACATGTTCATACACAGAGAGCTACCTACATGACAGATCAGTGCAACATATCCATGCACACAGAGTCAGCTTCATGACAGACGAGTCCAAAATGTCCCTATACAGAGAGATAGTGACATAGCAGATTAGTGCAACATTTCCATATACAGAGTACTAACTTACTTGGCAGATGAGTCCAATGTGTCCAAATACAGAGAGTTGGCAACAAAGCAGATTAGTCCAAAATGTCCATATACAGAGAACTAGCAACATGGCAGAGTAGTCCATCATGTTCATACACAGAGTTCTAGCCACATGGCAGATGAGTCCAACGTGTCCACATACCGAGAGTTCGCTAAATGGCAGAGTGGTCCAACATTTCCATATACAGAGTACTAGCTACATTCCAGATGAGTCCAACATGTCCATATACTGAGAGTTAGCTACATGGCAGATTTGTCCATCTTGTGTATATGTTGAGTACTAGCTACAAGGCAGATGAGTCCAACATGTTCATACAGAGAGAGCTGGCTACATGTCTGATGAGTCCAAAATGTCCATATACAGAGAGCTAGCTACATGTAAGACAAGTCTAATATGTTCATATATACAGAGCTACCTGCATGGCAGATTAGTCAAACATATCCATGCACAGAGAGCTAACTACATGGCAGACGAGTCCAACATGTCCATATACTGAGAGCTAGCTACAGGGTAGAGTAGTTCAACAATTCCATATACAGAATTCGAGCTACATGGCAGATGAGTCCAATGTGTCCCAAAACTGAGAGCTAGCTTCATGGCAGAGCAGTCCAACATGTTCATATTCAGAGTATTAGCTAAAAGGCAGATGAGTCCAACATGTTCATATACTGAGAGTTAGCTACATGGCAGATGAGACAAGCATGTGTATATTTAGAGGGCAAGCTACAAGGCAGATGAGTCCAACATGTTCATACACAGAAAACAGGCTACATGGCTAATGATTTCAACATATCCATATACTGAGAGCTAGATACAAGCAGAAAAGTCCAATATGTTCATATATAGAGAGCTACCTACATGGCAGATCAGTCAAACATATCCATGCACAGAGAGCTAGCAACATAGCAGACGAGTCCAAAATATCCATGTAAAGAGCTAGCTATGTGGCAGTGTAGTGCAACATTTCCATATACAGAGTATGATCTACATGGCAAATGAGTTCAATGTTTGCATATACTGAGATATAGCTACATGGCAGAGTAGTCCAACAAGTCCATATACAGAGTACTAATTACATGTTACATGCGTCCAACATTTCCATATACTGAGAATTAGCTACATGGCACATTAGTTCAATCTGTGTACATATAGAGGATTAGATACAAGTTAGATGAGTCCAACATGTTCATTCAGAGAGAGCTCGCTACATGGCTGATGAGTCCAACATGTCCATATACAGAGAGCTAACTACATGGCAGAAGAGTCCAATATGTTCATACACAGAGAGCTACCTACATGACAGACAGTCCAAAATATCTATGCACAGAGAGCTAGCAACATGGCAGCGAGTTCAAATGTCAATATAAAGAGAGCTACCTACAGGGCAGAGTAGTGCAATATTTCCATATACAGAGTTCTAGCTACATGGCAGATGAGTCCAACGTGTCCGTATACTGTGAGCTTGCTATATGGCAGAGTAGTCCAATATGTTCATATACAGAGTACTACCTACATGGCAGATGAGTCCAACATGAGCATGTATAGAAGGAAAGCTACGAGGCAGATGAGTCCAACATGTTCATACAGATAGAGGTGGCTACATGGCTGTTGAGGCCAACATGTCCATATA
>NW_006409163.1:75600-77440 GCF_000296735.1 Chrysochloris asiatica
GGCAGACGTGTCCTAAATGTCCATATACAGAGACCAAGCTACATGGCAGAGTAGTGTAACATGTCCATATACAGATGTCTAACTACATGGCAGATGAGTCCAATTGTCCATATACTGAGAGTTAGCTACTTGGCAGATGAGTCCAACATATGTATATTTAGAGGTCAAGCTAAAAGGCAGATGAGTCCAACATGTTCATACACAGAGAGTTGGCTAGATGGCTGATGAGTCCATCATGTGCATATACTGAGAGCTAGCTACATGGCAGACAAGTCCAATATGTTCATATATAGAGAGCTACCTACATGGCAGATCAATCCAACATATCCATCCACAGAGAGCTACCTACATGGCAGACAAATCCAAAATGTCCACATACAGAGCTAGCTACACGACATAGTAGTGTTACATTTCCATATACAGAGTTCTAGCTACATGGCACATGAGTCCAATGTGTCCATGTACTGAGAGATAACTACAAGGCAGAGTAGTAAAACATGTCCACATACAAAAAGCTAGCTACATGGCAGACAAGAACTATATGTTTATATACAGAGAGCTACCTACATGGCAGATCATTCCAACATATCCATGCACAGAGAGCTAGCTACATGGCAGACGAGTACAAAACGTACATATACAGAGAACTAGCTACATGGAAGAGTAGTGCAACATTTACATATACAGAATTCTAGCTACATGTCAAATGAATCCAACATGTCTATATACTGAGAGTTAGCTAAATGGCAGATGAGTCCAATATGTGTATATGTAGAGGACTAGATACAAGGCAGATGAGTCCAACATGTTCATACAGAGAGACCGGGCTGCATGGCTGATGAGTCCAACATGTCCATATACTGAGAGCTATCTACATGGAAGACAAGTCCTACATGATTATATACAGAGAACTATCTACATGGCAGATCAGTCCAACATACCCATGCACAAAGAGATAGCTACATGGCAGAGGAGTCCAAAATGTCAATATACAGAGAGCTAGCTACATGGCAGGGTAGTGCCATATTTCCATATACATAGTTCTAGTTACAAGGCAGATGAGTCCAACTGAGAGTTAACTACACAGCAGATGTGTCTAACCTGTGTATATTTAGAGGGCTAGCTACAAGGCATATGAGTCCAACATGTTCATACACAGAGGGCTGGATATATGGCTGATGAGTCCAACACATTCATACATTCAGAGCTAGCTACATGGCAGACAAGTCCAATATGTTCATATAAGGAAAGCTAACTACATGGCAGATCAGTCCAACATATCCATTCACAGAATAGTAGCTACATGGCACATGAGTCCAAAATGTCCATATACTGAGAGGTAGCAACATGGGAGATGGTTCAAACATGTGTATATTTAGAGGGCTAGCTACAAGGCATATGGGTACAACATGTTCATACATCGAGAGCTGGATACATGGCTGAAAAGTCCAACATATTCATATACAGAGAGATAACTATATGGCAGACAAGTCCTATATGGTCATGTACAGAAAGCTACCTACATGGCAGATCAGTCCAACATATCCATGTACAGAGAGCTAGCTACATGGCAGACAAATCCAAAATGTCCATACAGAGAGCTAGCTACATGGCAGAATAGTGTAGCATTTCCATATATAGAGCTCTAGCTACAGGGCAGATGAGTCCAATGTGTCCATATACAGAGAGCTATCTACATTGCAGAGTAGTGCTACATTTACATATACAGAGTCCTAGCTAAATGGCCGATGACTCCAACGTGTCCATATACTGAGCTAGCTACATGACAGAGTAGTCGAACATGGCAGAGTAGACAAACATGTCCATATACAGAGTACTA
>NW_006409163.1:79130-81443 GCF_000296735.1 Chrysochloris asiatica
TCATGTACAGAGTACTAGCTACATGGCACATGAGTCCAACATGTCCAGCCACTGAGAGTTAGCAATATGGCAGAGTTGTCCAACATGTATAAATATAGATAGATAGATAGATGATAGATAGATAGATAGATAGATAGATGATAGATAGATAGATAGATAGATAGATAGATAGATAGATAGATAGATAGATGATAAATAAATATAGATAGAGATAGAGATGGAGATAGAGATGGAGATATCTATCTCTATCTCCATCTTTATCTCTATCTCTATCTATCTATATCTATCTATATATATGTACAAGGCAGATGAGTCCAACATGTTCATACACAAAGAGCTGGCAACATGGCTGTTGAGCCCAACAAGTCCATATACTGAGAGCTAGCTACATGGCAGACATTTCCAAATTATTCATATACAGAGAGGTACCTTCATGACAGATCAGTCCAACATATCCAAGCACAGAGTGCTATATCCATGGCAGACGAGTCCAAAATGTCCATATACAGAGAGCTAGCAAAATGGCAGAGTAGAGAAATATTTCCATATAAAGAGTTCTAGCTAAATGGCAGATGAATCCAACGTGTCCATATACTCAGAGGTAACTACATGGCAAAGTAGTCCAACATGCCCATATACAGAGTACTATCTACATGGCAAATGAGACCAACATGTCCATATACTCGGAGCTAGCTACATGACAGACATGTCCAATATGTTCATATATAGAGAGCTACCTACATGACAGATCAGTCCAACATATCCATGCACAGGGAGCTAGCTACTAAGCAGATGAGTCAAAAATATCCATATACAGAGAGCTATCTACATGACAGAGTAGTGCTACATTTCCATATACAGAGTTCTAGCTACATGGCAGATGAGTCCAACGTGTCCATGTACAGAGTACTAGCTACATGGGAAATGAGTCCCTGTCTCTATACTGAGAGTTAGCTACATTGCAGATGAGTACAACATGTGTATCTATAGAAGGCTAGATACAAGGAAGATGAGTCCTATATGTACATATCCTGAGACTTAGCTACATAGCAGATGAGTCCAACGTGTCCATATACTGAGAGATACCTACATGGCAGATTAATCAAACATGTATTCATATCCTGAGAGTTAGCCACATCGCAGATGAGACCAACGTGTCCATATAATGAGAGCTAGCTACATGGCAGATTAGTCCCACATAAACATATACTGAGAGTTAACTACATGGCAGATGAGTCCAATATGTCTATATTTAGAGCACAAGCTACAAGGCAGATCATTTCAACATGTCCATATACTGAGAGCTGGCTACATGGCATACAAGTCCAATATGTTCATATATAGAGAGATACATACATGGCAGAGAAGTCCAACATATCCATGCACAGAGATAGCTATATGGCAGAGTGTGCAACATTTCCATATACAGAGATTGAGCTACATGGCAAAAGAGTCCAACATGTCTATATACTTAATGCTAGCTACATGACAGAATAGTCCAACGTGTCCATATACAGAGTATTAGCTACAAGGCAGATGAGTACAACATGTCCATATACTGAGAGCTAGCTATATGGCAGACAAGTCCAATATGTTCATATACAGACAACTACATACATGGCAAAATAGTGCAAACTGTCCAAATACAGAGTACTAGCTACATGGCAGATGAGTCCAACTTGTCCATATAATGATATTTAGGTACCTGACAGATGATTCCAACATGTGTATATATACAGGGCTAGCTACAAGGCAGAAGAGTCCAACATGTTCATACAGAGTGATCTGGCTGCATATCTGATGAGACCAACATGTCTATATACAGAGAGCTAGCTACATGGCAGAGTAGTGCAACATTTCCATATACAGATTTCGAGCCACAGGGCAGATGAGTACAACGTGTCCTTATACTGAGAGCAACCTACATGACAAACATGCCAAATATGTTCATAGACAGAGAGCTACCTACATAGCAGATCAGTCAAACATATTCATGCACAGAGAGCCACCTACATGGCAGAAGAGTCCAAAATGTCAATATACAGAGAGAAAACAACATAGCACAGTAATGCAAAATTTCCATATACAGATTTAGAGCTACATGGCAGATGAGTCCAACGTGTCCATATACAGAAAGCTAGCAACATGGCAGAGTAGTCCAAGATATCCATACACAGAGTCCTAGCTACATGGCAGATGAGTCCAACATGTCTATATACTGAGAGTTACGTACATAGCAGATGATTCCAACATATCCATGTATATATATATATGGATAGCTACAAGGCAGGAGATATATATATATATATATAT
>NW_006409163.1:81786-84521 GCF_000296735.1 Chrysochloris asiatica
TACATGGCAGATGAGTTCAACATGTTCATATACTGAGAGTTAGCTACATGGCGGAGTAGTCCAACATGTCCATATACAGAGTACTAGCTACATTGCAGATGAGTCCAACATGTCCATATGCAGAGAGTGAGCTACATGGCAGATTAGTCCAAAATGTGTATATTTAGAGAGCTAGCTACAAAGCAGATGAGTCCAACATGTTCATACAGAGAGAGCTGGCTACTTGGCTGATGAGTCCAACATGTCCATCTACTGAGAACTAGCTAAATGGCAGACCAGTCCAATATGTTCATATACAGAGAGCTACCTACATTGCAGATCAGTTTTACATATCAATGCATAGAGAGCTAGCTACATGGCAGATCCCTCCAACATATCCATTCACAGAGACCTAGGTTCATGGCAGACAAGTCCAAAATGTCAATATACAGAGAGCTAGTTATGTGGCTGAATGGTGCAACACTTGCGTGTACAGAGTTCTAGCTACATGTCAGATGAGTCCAGCGTGTCCATATACTGAGAGCTGGGTACATGGCAGAGTATTCAAGCGTGTCCATATAGAGTGTACTAGTTATATTCCAGATTATTCCAACATGTCCATATACTGAGAGTTAGCTAAATGGTAGATAAGTCCAACATATTTATACATAGAGGACTAGCTAAAAGGGAGATGAGTCCAACATGTTCATACAGAGAGAGTTGGCTACATGGCAGATGAGTCCAACGTGTGTATATATAGAGTACTAACTACAAGGCAGATGAGTCCAAGATGTTCATACAGAGAGAGCTATCTACCTGTCAGACGAGTCCTTAATGTCCATACACAGAGAGCTAGCTACATGGCATAGTATTCCATCATGTCCATATAAAGAGTGCTAGTTACATGTCAGATGAGTCCAACATGTCCATATATTGAGAGTTAGCTAAATGGCAGATGAGTCCAACATGTTTATATACATAGGACTAGCTACAAGGCTGATGAGCCCAATATGTTCATGCAGAGAGAGTTGGCTACATAGCAAATGAGTAAAACGTGTCCATATACTGAAAGATAGCTTCATGACAGATAAGTCAAACATGTATATATAGAGAGAACTAGCTACAAGTTAGATGAGTCAAACATGTTCATTCAGAGAGAGCTGGATACATGGCTGATGAGTCTAACTTGCCCATATACAGAGAGCTAACTACATGGCAGACAAGTTCAAAATGTACATATACAGAGAACTAGCTACATGACAGAGTAGTGCAACATTTCCATACACAGATTTCTAGCTAAGTGGAAAATGAGTCCAACGTTTGCATATACTGAAACCTAGTTAAAAGGCAGAGTAGTTCAACATGTACATAAACAGAGTACTAGTTATATACCATGTGAGTCCAACATGTCCATATAGTGAGAGTTCTCTACACGGAAGATGAGTCCAACATGTGTATATATAGAAAACTAGCTACAAGGCAGATGAGTCCAACATGTTCATAGATAGAGCTGGCTACATGGCTGATGATTCTGACATGTCCATATACTGAGAGCTAACTACATTGCAGACAAGTCCAATTTGTTCATATACAGAGAGATACCTACATGGCAGATAAGTCCAACTATACATGCACAGAGAGCTAGCTATGTAACAGACGAGTCCTAAATGTCCATATACAGAGAGCTAACTACTTGCCAGAGTAGTGCAACATTTCCATATACAGAGTTCTAGCTACATGGTAGATGAGTCCAACATTTCCATATACTGAGAGCTAGCTACTTGGCAAAGTAGTCCAAAATGTCCAGATAGAGAGCAAGATACATGGCAGAATAGTGCAACATTTCCATATACAGAATTCGAGCTACATGGCAAATGAGTCCCAAGTATCCATATACTGAGAGCTAGCTACAGGACAGACTACTGAAGCAATTTCATATCCAGGGTTCTAGCTACAAGGCAGATGAGTCCAACATGTCCATATACTGAGAGTTAGCTAAATGGCAGATGAGTCCAACATGTGTATATATAGAGGACTAGCTGCAAGGCAGATGAGTCCAACATATTCACACAGAGAGACCTGTCTACATGGGTGATGAGTCCCGCATGTCTATATACAAAGAGCAAGCTACATGGCAGACAAGTCTAAAATGTCATATACAGAGAGCTAGCTACATGGCAGAGTAGTGCAACATTTCCATGTACAGAGTTCTAGTTCCATATCAGATGAGTCCAAAGTGTCCATATACAGAGAACCAGCTACATGGCAGAGTAGTCCAACATTTCCATATAAAGAATACTAGCTGCATTGCAGATGAGTCCATCATATCTATATACTGAGAGTTAGCTACATGGCAGATGAGTCCAACATGTGTATATATAGAGGACTAGCTACAAGACAGATGAGTCCTACATGTTCATACAGAGAGCATTGGCTATATAGCTGATGGGTCCAACATGTCCATATGCAGAGAACTGGCTACATGGCAGAGTAGTCCAACATGTCCATATACAGAGTACTAGCTACATTGCAGATGAGTCCAACATATCTATATACTGAGAGTTAGCTACATGGCAGATGAGTCCAACATGTGTATATATAGTGGACTAACTACAAGGCAGATGAGTTCTATAGGTTGATAAAGAGAGAGTTAGCTACATAGCTGATGAGTCCAACATGTCCATATACAGAGAGCTAGCTACATGGCAGACAAGTCCAATATGTTCATATACAGAGAGCTACCTACATGGCAGATC
>NW_006409163.1:84621-93443 GCF_000296735.1 Chrysochloris asiatica
GTCCACATACAGAGTAATAGCTACATGACAGTTGAGTACAACATTTCCATATACAGAGTACTAGCTACATGGCACATGAGTCCAACTTGTCGATATACTGAGAATTAGCGACATGGCAGATGAGTACAACATGTGTATATATAGATGAGTAGCTACAAGCAGATGAGTCCAACATGCTCATACAGAGAGATCTGGCTTCATGTCTGATGGGTCCTATATGTTGATATACAGAGAGCTAGCTACATGGCAGACAAGTGCAATATGTTCATATAATGAGAACTAGCTACATGGCAGATCAGTCCAACATATCCATGCACACAGAGCAAACTACATGGCAGATGCGCCCAAAATGTACATATACAATGAGCTAGCTACATGGCAAAGTAGTGCAACATTTCCATATACACAGTTTTAGCTACATGGCAGATGAGTCCAATGTGTCCATATACTGAGAGCTAGCTACATGGCAGAGTAATCCAATGTGTGCATATACAGAGTTCAAGGTGTCCATATACAATGAGCTAGTTACATGGCAGATGAGTCTAACTTTTCCATATACTAAGAATTAGCTACATGGCAGATGAGTCCAACATGTGTATATATAGAGGATTAGCTACAAGGCAGATGAGTATAACATGTTCACACAAAGACAGCTGTCTACATGGTTGATGAGTCAAACATGTCCATCTACATGGAGCTAGCTACATGGCAGACAAGTCCTATATGTTCATATACAGAGAGTTGCCTACTTGGTAGATCAGTCCAACATATCCATGCACAGAGAGCTAGCTACATGGCAGACAAGTCCAAAATGTCCATGTATAGAGAGGAGGCTACATGGCGGATTACTGAAACAATTCCATATACAGTGTTCTAGCTTCAGGGAAGATGAGTCCATTATGTCCACATACAAAGAGTTAGCTACATGACAGATGAGTCCCACATGTGTATATATAGAGGACTAACTTCAATGCAGATGAGTCCAACATGTTCACACAGAGAGATCTGTCTACATGGCTGATGGGTCCCTCATGTCTATATACAAAGAGCTAGCTACATGGCAGAAAAGTTCAATACTTTCATATGCAAAGAGCTAAATACATGGCAGATCAGTCCAACATATCCATGCACAGAGAGCTAGCTACATGGCAGACAAATCCAATATGTTCATATACAGAGAGCTATCTGCATGGCAGATCCGTCCAACATATCCCTTCACAGAGATTTAGCTATATAGCAGAAGAGTAAAAAATGTCCTTATACAGAGAGCTAGCTACATGGCAGAATAGTGCAATATTTCCATATACAGAGTTACAGCTACATGGCACATGAGTCCAACATGTCCATATACTGAGAATTAGCGACATGGCAGATGAGTACAACATGTATATGCAGAGGAGTAGCTACAAGCAGATGGGTCCAACATGTTCATACAGAGACAGCTGGCTTCATGTCTGATGGGTCCAATATGTCCATATACAGAGAGCTAGCTACATGACAGACAAGACCAATATGTTCATATACTGAGAGTTACCTACATGACAGATCAGTTCAACATATCTATGAACAGAGAGCTAGCTACATGGAAGAAAAGTTCAATATGTTCATATACAGGGAGCTACCTACTTGGCATATCAGTTCAACATATCTATGAACAGAGAGCTAGCTACATGGAAGAAAAGTCAAAATGTCCATATACAGAGAGTTAGCTACATGGCAGATGAGTTCAATATGTGTAAATACAGAGGACTAGCTACAAGTCAGATGAGTCAAACATGTTCATACAGAGATAGCTGGATTCACAGCTGATGAGTCCCATATGTCCATATACAGAGAGCTAGCTGTATGGCAGTGTAGTGCAACATTTCCATATATTAAGTTCTAGCTACATGGCAGATGAGTCCCACATTTCCATATTCTGAGAGTTATTTACATGGCAGATGAGTACAACATGTGTATATATAGAGGATTAGCTACTAGGCAGATGAGTCCAACATGTTTATACAGAGGGAACTGACTTCATGGCTGATGAGTTCCATATGTCCATATACAGAGAGCTAGCTACATGCAGACAAGTCCAATATGTTCATATATTGAGAGTTACATACATGGCAGATCAGTCCAATGTATCCATGCACACAGAGCTAGCTACATGGCAGATGAGTCAAAAATGTATATATACAGAGAGCTAGCTACATGGCAGAGTAGTGCAACATTTCCATATACAGGGTTCTACTTACATGGAAGATGAGTCAAAAATGTCCATATACAGAGAGCTACCTACATGACAGATCAATTGAACATATCCCTGCATAGAGAGCTAGCTACATGACAGATGAGTCAAACATTTCCATGTACTGAGAGTTAGCTAAATGGCAGATGAGTCCAACATGTGTATATATAGAGGACTAGCTACAAGGCAGATGAGTCCAACATGTTCATACAGAGTGACCTGTCTACAAGGCTGATGAGTCCTGCATGTCCATGTACAGAGAGTTAGGTACATGACAGACAAGTCCAATATGTTCATATACAGAGGGCTAACTAAATGGCTGATCAGTCCAACATATCCATGTATAGAGAGCTAGCTACATGACAGATGAGTCCAAAATGTCCATACACAGACAGCTAACCATATGGCAGAGTAGTGCAATGTTTCCATATACAGTGTTCTAGCTACAATGCATATGAGTCCAACGTGTGATTATCTTGAGAGCTAGCTACATAGGAGAGTAGTCCAACAGTTCCGTATAAAGAGTACAAGGTACATGGCAGATGAGACCAGCTTGTCCATATACTGAGAGGTAGCTACATGGCAGATGACTCCCAAATGTGTATGTACAGATGACTAGCTACAAGGTAGATGAGTCCAACATGTTCACATAGAGAGAGCTGGCTACATGGCTGATGAGTACAATGTGTCTATATACAGACAGCTAGCTGTATGACAGCCAAGTCCAATATGTTCATATTCAGAAAGCTAACTTCATGCCAGATAAATACAACATATCCATGGACAGAGAGCTAGCTACATGGCAGACAAATCCAATATGTCCATATGCAGAGAGCTACATACATAGAAGATCAGTTCAACATATTAATGTACACAGAGTTAGCTATATGGAAGATGAGTCAAAAGTGTCCATATACAGAGAGCTAGCTACATGGCAGAGTAGTGCAACATTTCCACATACAGAGTTCTAAATACATGGCAGAGGAGTCCAACGTGTCCATATAGTGAGAGCTAACTATATGACAGAGTATTCCAACATGTTCATAAACAGAGTACTATCAACATGGTACATGAGTCCAACATGTCCATTTGCAGAGAGCTAGCTACATGGCAGATGAGTCTAAAATGTTCATATACAGAGAGCTACCTACATGGAAGATGAGTCCAACATGTTTATATACAGAGGATTAGCTACAAGGCAGATGAGTCCAACATGTTCATATACAGAGAGGGACCTACATGGCAGATCAGCCCAACATATTCATGCACAGAGAACTAGCTACATGGTAGAAAAATCCAAAATGTCCATATACAGAGAGCAGGCTACATGGTGGAGTATTGAAGCAATTGCATATACAGGGTTCTAGCTACATGGCAGATGAGTCCAACATGTCAATATACTGAGTGTTAACTACATGGCAGATGAGGACAACATGTGTATATATAGAGGAGTAGCTAAAAGGAAGATGAGTCCAGCATGTTCATACAGAGAGATCTGGCTTCATGCCTGATGAGTGCCATATGTCCATATACAGAGAGCTGGCTACATGGCAGACAAGTCCAATATGTTTATGTGCTAAAGGCTACCTACAAGGCAGATCAGTCCAACATATCCATGCACACAGAGCTAGCTACATGGCAGACGAGTCCAAATTGTACATATACAGAAAGCTAGCTACATGGCAGCATAGTGCAAAATTTCCATATACACAGCTCTACCTACATGGAAGATGAGTCCAATGTGTCCATATACTGAGAGCTAGCTACATGGCATAGTAATCCAACATGCCATATATAGAGTATTAGCTAAATGGCAGATAAATACAATATGTTCACACAGAGACAGTGAGCTACATGGCTGACGAGTTCACCATTTGTATATATAAAGGACTAGATACATGGCTGATGAGTCCTGTATGTTCATATGCAGACAGCTAGCTACATGGCAGATACATCCAATATGTTCATATACAGAGGGCTACCTTCATGGTAGATCAGTGCAACATATCCATGAACAGAGAGCTAGCTAAATGATAGATGAGTCCAAAATGTTCATATACAGAGAGCTAGCTACACGGCAGAGTAGTGCAACATTTCCATATACACATTTCTAGCTACATGGCAGATGAGTCCCACGTGTCCACATAGCTACATGGCTGATGAGTCCATCATGTCCATATACACAAAGCTAGCTACATGGAAGACAGGTCCAATATGTTCATATACAGGGATCTACGTTCATGGCAGTTCAGTCCAACATATTCAGGCACAGAGAGCTAGCTACAAGGCAGACGAGTCCAAAATGTCCATATACAGAGAGTAGGCTTCATGGCGAAGTACTGAAGCAATTCCATATACAGAGTTCTAGCTACATGGCAGATGAGTTCAACATGTCAGTATACTGAGAAATATCTACATGTCATATGAGTCCAACCTGTGTATATATACAGGACTAGCTAAAAGACAAATAAGTCCAACATGTTCATACAGAGAGAGCTGTCTACATGGCTGATGAGTCCCGCATGTCTATATACAGAGAGCTAGCTACATGGTAGACAAATTCAATAAGTTCATATGTAGAAAGCTACCTATAGATTTCTAGCTACATGGCAGATGAGTCCAACATAGCCATGCCCAGATAGCCAGCTACATGGCAGATGCGTTCAAAATGTCCATATGTAGAGAGCTACCTACAAGTCAGAGTAGTGCAAGATTTCCATATACAGAATTCTAGCTACAATTCAGATGAGTTCAACGTATCCATATACAGAGAGATAGCTACATGGCAGAGTAGTCCTACATGTCCATATATAGAGTACTAGCTACATGGCAGATGAGTACAACATGCCCATATACTGAGAGTTAGCTACATGGCAGATGGGTCCAACATGTTTATATATAGAAGACTAGCTACAAGGCATATGAGTCCAACATGTTCATACAGAGAGATCTGGCTACATGGATGATGAGTCCAACATGTCCACATACAGAGAGCTAGGTACATGGCAGACAAGTCCAATATGTTCAAATAAATAAACAGAGGTACATACATGACAGATCAGTCCATCACATCAATGCAAACAGAGCTAGCTAGATGACAGACAAGTGCAAAATGTACATATACAGAGAGCTAGCTATATGGCATGGTAGTGCAACATTTCCATATACACAGTTCTAGCTACATGGCAGATGAGTCCAAGGTTTCCATATACTGAGATCTAGCTACATGGCAGAGTAATCCAACATGTACATATACAGATTACTAGCTACATGGCAGATGAGTCTAACATATCCATATACTAAGAGTTAGCTACATGGCAGATGAGTCCAATGTGTGACTATATAGAGGACTAGTTACAAGGCAGATAAGTACAATAATGTCCATACACAGAGAGCTGGCTACATGGCTGATGAGTCCAACATGTCAATATGCAGAGATCTAACTACGTGGCAGACAATTCCAATATGTTCATATACAGAGAGCTACCTATATGGCAGATCAGTCCAACATATCCATGCACAGAGAGGTATCTACATGGCAGAGTAGTGCAACATTTCCATCTACAGTTTCTAGCTACATGGCAGATAAGTTCAACATGTTCATATAAAGAGTACTAGCTACATGGCAGATGAGTCCAACATGTCCATATACAGAGAGATAGCTACATGGCAAACAAGTCCAAAATGTCCATATACAGAAAGCTAGCTACATGGCTGAGTAGTGCAACAATTCCGTATACAGACTTTTAACTACATGGCAGATGATTCCAACATGTCCCGATATTGAGAGCTAGCTACATGGCAGAGTAGTGCAACATGTCCATATACAGAGTACTAACTACATTCCAGATTACTCCTATATGTACATATACTGAGAATTAGCTACATGGCAGACAAGTCCAACATGTGTATATAGACCACGAGCTTCAAGGCAAATGAGTCAAACACGTTCATACAGAGAGAGCTGGCTACATTGTTGATGAGTCCAGCATGTCCATATACAGAGAGCTAGCTACATGGTAGACAAGTCCAATATGTTCATATACAGAGAGCAAGCTACATGGCTGAGTAGGGCAACATTTCCTTATACAAAGTTCTAGCTTCATAGCAGATGTGTCCAACATGTCCATATACTGAGAGCTAGCTACATAACAGAGTAGTTCAACATGTCCATATACAGAGTACTAGCTACATGGAAGATTGTTCCAACATGTACATATACTGAGAGTTAGCTTCATGACAGATGAGTCCAACATGTGTATATATAGAGAATTAGCTACAAGGCAGATGAGTGCAATATGTTCATACAAAGGGATCTTGCTACATGGCTGACAAGTCCAATATGTTCATATACAGTGAGCTACCTACATGGCAGATCAGTCCAACATATCCATGAACAGAGAGCTCGCTACATGGCAGACAAGTCCAAAATGTATACATACAGAGAGCTAGCTACATGGCAGAGTAGTACAACTTTTCCTTTTATAGAGTTCTAGCTTCATGGCAGATAATTCCAATGTGTCCATATACTGAGAGCTAGCTACATGACAGAGTAGTTCAACATGTCCATATACATATTACTAGCTACATGGTAGCTTATTCCAACATGTCAATATATTGATATTTAGCCACATGGCAGAGTAGTCCAACATGTGTATATTTAGAGGGTAAGCTACAAGGCAGATGAGTCCAACATGTTTATACACAGCGAGCTGGCTACATGACTGATGAGTCCAACTTGTCCATGTACTGAGAGCTACCTACAGGGCAGACAAGTCCAATATGTTCATGTACAGAGAGCTACATACATGACAGTTCAGTCCATCACATATAAGCATAGAGACCTAGATACATGGCAGACAAGGCCAAAATGTCCATATACAGAGAGCTAGTTACATGGCAGAATAGTGCAGCATTTCCATATACAGAGTTCTAGCTACATGGCAGATGAGTCCAACATGTCCATATACTGAGAGTTAACTACATGGCAGATGAGTCCAACATGTGTATATATAGAGCACTAGCTACAAGTCAGATGAGTCCAACATGTTCATACAGAGAGATCTGGCGACATAGCTGATAAGACCAACGTGTCCATAGACAGATAGCTTGGTACATGGCAGACAAGTCCAATATGTTCATAAAAAGAGAGCTACCTACATGGAAGATAAGTCCAACATATCTAAGCATAGAGAGCTAGATACATGACAGACGATCCAAAATGTCCATAGACAGAGAGCTAGCTACATGGCAGAGTAGTGCAATATTTCCACATACAGAGTTCTAGCTACATGTCAGAGGAGTCCAACATGTCCACATACAAAGAGATACCTACATGGCAGGTCAGTCCAACATATTTATATATAGAAGATTAGCTACAAGGCAGATGACTCCAACATGTTCTTATACAGAGAGCAACCTACATGGCAGATCAGTCCAAGATATCCATGCACAGATATCTAGCTACATGGCAGACAAATCCAAAATGTCCATACACAGAGAGCAGGCTACATGGAAGAATACTGAAGCAATTCCATATACAGGATTCTAACTACATGGCAGATGAGTCCAACATGTCCATATACTGAGAGTTAGCTACATGGCAGATGAGTCCAAGATGGGTATACATAGAGGACTTTCTACAAGGCAGATGAGTCCAACATGTTCACTCAGAGAGAGTTGTCTACATGTTTGATGAGTCCCACATGCCTATATACAAAGAGCTAGCTACATGGCACACAAGTCCAATAAGTTCATATACAGAGAGCTACGTACATGGCAGATCAGTTCAACACATCCATGCACAGAGAGCTAGCTACATGGCAGACAAGTCCAAAATATCCATATACAGAGAACTAGCTACATGGCAGAGTAGTGCAACATTTCCATATACAGAGTTCTAGCTTCATGAAATATGATTCCAACGATTCCATATACTGAGAGCTAGCTACATTGCTGAGTATTCCAACATGTCCATATACAGAGTACTAGCTACATTTCAGATGAGTCCAACATGTCCATATACTGAGAGTTAGCTACAAGGCAGATGAGTCCAGCATGTTCAGAAAGAGAGAGCTGACTACATTGCTGATGAGTCCAGCACGTCCATATATAGAGAGCTAGCTACATGGCAGACAAGTCCAATATGTTCATATACAGAGAGCTAGCTACATGTCAGAGTAGTGCAACATTTCCTTATACAGAGTTCTTGCCTCATGGCAGATGTGTCCAACGTGTCCGTATACTGAGAGATAACTATAGGATAGAGTTGTTCAACATGTCCTGCCGGGGGTCCTGAGTCGGGGTCCCGCCTCAACAAAGTATCACCTTGGCAAACACAGGGTTTAACCAGAGTGAGAAGTCTAGTAGGCGAAAGAAAAGAGACAGAAAAGACAGAATCAAGATTGATGCAAGCCGACAGGCAAGCTAGCCTGTCAGAAGAAGGAAATTAACACAAAAGAAAATAATGACAAAAATGTTGATTATTCACTCAAGACAGGATACAAGATCATTCATGTGATACAGAACATAATGATTCACAAATTTGTCCTTAACATATTTTTGCGTACATCATGATTTACCTAATAAC
>NW_006409163.1:94453-102284 GCF_000296735.1 Chrysochloris asiatica
CTCTTGTTACTGAGGCAGTGACATTTACATGAGAGCCATTGATCAGAAGGTTGTGCGTATTATTACTGAAAACAATCACTTTCCCAGAAGCTACAATTATCAGAGTTAAGAGCATAAAGAACAAGTACAGAATGCACAAAAGTATAATTAAAGAAAATTGCACAGAGGCAGCCAAACAGTGAGTACGCCAAAGCCTATGAACCCAGGACTTGAGGGGGTTACTTCCTTGGCCCTTGGGGTCCATGGCCCATAAGCCTGAGGAGGTCTCAAAGACTGGATTTTCATCCATATTGTCCTTGTGCCTCAACTTCTCAGTGCTGATTACATATGCTGTGGCCGCCAGCAATGTCCATATACAGAGTTTTAGCTACATGGCAGATGAGTCCAATATGTCCATATACTGAGAGTTAACTACATGGCAAATGAGTACAACATGTGTATATATAGAGGAGTAGCTACAAGGCAGATGAGTCCAACATGTTCATACAGAGAGATCTGGCTTCGTGGCTGATGAGTGAAATATGTCCATGTATAGACAGCTACCTACATGGCAGAAAAGTCCAATATGTTTATATAATAAGAGCTACCTACATGGCAGATCAGTCCAACATATCCTTGCACAGAGAGATACATATATGTCATAGGAGTCCAAAATGTATATATACAGAGAGCTAGCTACATGGCAGAGTAGTGCAACATTTCCATATACAGAGTTCTAGCTACATGGCAGATGAGTCCAATAGGTGTATATATAGAGGATTAGCTACAAGGAAGATGAGTCCAATATGTTCATACAAAGAGAGCTGGCTACATGGCAGACAAGTCCAATATGATCATATACAGAGAGCTACCTACATGACAGATAAGTCCAACATATCCATGCACAGAGAGCTAGCTACATAGCAGACGAGTCCAAAATGTACATATACAGAGTTATAGCTAGATGGCAGAGTAGTGCAACATTTCCTTTTACAGAGTTCTAGCTGCATGGCAGTTCAGTGCAATGTGTCCATATACTGAGAACTAGCTACATGACAGAGTAGTTCAACATGTCCACATACATATTACTAGCTGCATGGCAGATTAGTCCAACATGTCAATATACTGAGAGTTAGCCACATGGCAGAGTACTCCAACATGTGTATATTCAGAGGGCAAGGTACAAGGCAGATTAGTCCAACAAGTTTATACACAGCGAGCTGGCTACATGACTGATGAGTTCAACTTGTCCATATACTGACAGCTACCTACATGGCAGACAAGTCCAATATGTTCATATACAGAGAGTTACATACATGGCAGATCAGTCCATCTTATATAAGCATGGAGACCTAGCTACATGGCAGAATAGTCCAAAATATCCATATAAAGAGAACTAGATACATGGAAGAGTAGTACAACATGTCCATATACAGAATACTAGCTACATGGCAGATGAGTCCAACATGAGGCAGAGGACTAAAAAATGTCCATATATAGAGAGCAGACTACATGGCAGAGTAGTGAAGAAATTCCATATACATGTTTCTAGCTACATGGCAGACGAGTTCAACATGTGCATATATAGAGGACTAGCTACAAGACAGATGAGTCCAACATGTTAACACAGAGAGAGCTGTCCACATGGCTGATGTGTACCGTATGTCTATATACAGAAAGCTAGCAACATGGCACACAAGTTCAATAAGTTCATATACAGAGTTCTAACTCCAGGGCAGATGCGTCCAACTTTCCATGAGAGCTAGCTACATGACTGAGTAGTATAACATGTCTATATACAGAGTACTAGCTACATCTCAGATGAGTCCAACATGTCCATATACTGAGAGTTAGCTACAAGGCAGATGAGTCCAACATGTTCACACTGAGAGAGCTGGCTACATTGCTGATGAGTCCAGCATGTCCATATACAGAGAGCTAGCTACATGGCAGACAAGTCCAATATGTTCATACACAGAGAACTAGCTACATGGCAGAGTAGTGCAACATTTCCTTTTACAGAGTTCTATCCTCATGGCAGATGTGTCCAACGTGTCCCTATACTTAGAGCTAGCTACATGACAGAGTAGTTCAACATGTCCATATACAGAGTTCTAGTTACATGGCTGATGAGTCAAAAACGTCCATATACAGAGAGCTAGCTACATGGAAGATGAGTTCAACATGTTCCTATACTGAGAGTTAGCTACATGGCATATGATTCCAATATGTGTATATATATAGGACTCCCTAGAAGGCCAATGTGTCCAACATGTTCATAAAGAGAGAGATGGATTCATGGCTGATAAGTCCCATATATCCATAGACAGAGGGTTAGCTACATGACAGACATTTCCAATATGCTCTTATACAGAGAACTACTTACAGGTCAGATTAATTCAACATATCCATGTACAGAGAGTTAGCTACATGGTAGACGAGACCAAAATATCTATACACAGAGAGCCAGCTAAATGGCAGTATAGTGCAACATTTCCATATACAGAGTTCTAGCTACATGGCAGATGAGTCCAACATGTCCATATACTGAGAGCTAGCTACATGGCAGAGTAGATGAACACATTCATATACAGAGTACTAGCTACATGGCAGATGATTCCAACATGTCTATATACAGAGAGTTAGCTACATGGAAGATGAGTCCAACATGTGTATATATTGAGGAATAGGTACAAGGCACATGAGCCCAACATGTTCATACAAAAAGAGCTAGTTACATGACAGACAAATCAAATATGTTCATATACAGAGTGTTACCTACATGGCAGATCAGTCCAACACATCCATGCAAAGTGAGCTAGCTCCATTACAGAGGAGTCCAAAAAATGACCATATACAGACAGCTAGCTACATGGCAGAGTAGTGCAACATTTCCATATACAGAGTTCAAGCTGCATGGCAGATGAGTCCAGATTGTCCATATACTGAGAGCAGAGTTGTCCAACACATCCACATACAGAGTACTAGCTACATGAAAGATGAGTCCAATGTGTCTATATATAGAGGATTTGTTACAAGATAGATGAGTCCAACATTTTCATACAGAAAAAGCTGGCTACAAGGCTGATGATTCCAACGTATCTATATACAGAGAGTTAGCTATATGGCAGGGTAGCACAACATTTCCATATAGATGGAGCTACCTACATGGCAGATGAATCCAACATATCTGTGCACAGAGAGCTAGCTACATGGCAGCCAAGTCCAAAATATCCATATACAGAGAGCTAGCTTCATGGTAGAGTAGTGCACCATTTCCATATACAGAGTTCTAGCTAGGTACATGGCAGATGAGTCCAATGGGTCTATAAACTGAGAGCTAGCTACATGGCAGAGTAATCCAACAAGTGCATATACAGAGTACTAGCTAAATGGCAGATGAGTCTAACATGTCCATATACTAAGACTTAGCTACAGGGCAGATGAGTCCAACGTGTGTATATATAGAGTACTAGTTTCAAGGCAGATGAGTCCAACATGTTCACACAGAGAGAACTGGCTACATGGCTGATGAGTCCAACATGTCCATATACAGAGAGCTAGATACATGACAGACAAGTCCAATATGTTCATATACTGAGAGCTACCTACAAGGAAGATCAGTCCATCATATCCATGCACACAGAGCTAGCTACATTGCAGACAAGTCAAAATGTCCATATATAGAGAGCTAGCAGCATGACAGACAAGTCCAACATGGCCATATACTGAGAGTTAGCTACATGGCAGATGGGTCCAACATGTGTATATACAGAGGAGTACCAAAAAATCAGATGAGTCCAACTTGTTCATGCAAAGATAGCAAGTTTCATGGCTAATGATTCCCATATGTCCATATACAGACAGCTAGCTACATGGCAGATTAGTGCAACATTTCCATATACAGAGTTCTAGCTACATGGAAGATGAATCCAACGTGTCCATATACTGAGAGTTAGCAACAGGGCAGATGAGTCCAACATGTGTATGCAAATAGGATTAGCTACAAGGCAGATTATTCCAACATGTTCATACAGAGAGAGGTGGCTACATGACAGACAAGTCCAATATGCTCATACACAGATAGCTACCTACATGGCAGATCAGTCCAACGCATCCATGCACAGAGAGCTACCTACATGGCAGACGAGTCCAAAATGTCCATATACAGAGAGCTAGCTACATAGCAGAGTACTGCAACATTTCCTTATACAGAGTTCTAGCTACACGGCAGATGAGTCCAACATGTTCTTACAGGGAGAGCTGGCTACATAATTGATGAGTCCCACATGTCCATATACAGATAGCTAGCTACATGGCAGACAAGTACAATATGTTCATATACAGAGAGCTACCTACATGTCAAATCAGTAAAACATGTCCATGTACAGAGAGCTAGCTAAATGGCAGACAAATCCAAAATTTACATATACAGAGAGCTAGCTACATGGCAGAGTAGTGCAACAGAGAGCTATCTACATGGCAGAGTAGTCAAAAATGTCCATATACAGAGAGCTAGCTACATGGCAGATGAGTCCAAAATGTATATATACAGAGAGCTAGCTACATGGCAGAGTAGTCCAACATGTGTATATATAGAGGACTAGCCACAAAGCAGATGAGTTCAACATGTTCATACAAAGAGAGCTGGCTACATGACTGATGAGTCCCAATTGTCCATATACTGAGAGCTAACAACATGGCATAGTAGTCCAACATGTCCATATACAGAGAACTAGCTACATGACAGACGAGTCCAAAATTTCCATATACAGAAAGTTGGCTACATGGCAGAGTAGTGCATCATTTCCATATACAGAATTCTAGCTACATGGCAGATGAGTCCATCATGTCCATATACTGAGAGCTAACTACATGGCAGATGAGTCCAACATGTGTATATATAGAGGACTAGCTACAAGACAGATGAGTGCATTATGTCCATACTGAGAGAGCTGGCTACAAGTCTGATGAGTCTGATATGTTCATATACTGAGAGCTACCTTCATGACAGAGTAGTTCAACATATCCATATACAGAGTAGTAGCTACAAGGCATATAAGTCCAACATGTCCATATACTGAGAGTTAGCTACAAGGCAGATGAGTCCAACATGTTCATACTCAAAGATCTGGCTACAAAGCTGATGGATCCTACATGTCCATATACTGAGAGCTACCTATATGTCAGACAAGTCCAATATGTTAATATAAAGAAAGCTACCTACATGGCAGATCAGTCCAACATATCCATGCACAGAGAGCTAGCTACATGACAGACGAGTCCAAAATATCCACATACAGATAGCTGGGAATATGGCAGAGTAGTTAACCATTTCCATATAAAGAATTCTAGCTCTATGGCAGATGAGTCCAACGTGTCAATATACTGAGAGGTAGCTTCATGGCAGAGCAGTCCAACATGTCCATATACAGAATACTAGCTACATGGCAGATGAGTCCAACATGTCCCTATATTGAGAGTCAGCTACATGGCAGATGAATCCAACATGTGCATCTATAGAGGACTATCTACAAGGTAGATGAGTCCAACAAGTTCATCTATAGAGAGTTGGCTACGTGACTGATGATTCCCCCATGTCTATATACAAAGACCTAGCTACATGGCAGAGAAGTCCAGTATGTTCATATACAGAGAGCAACCTACATGGCAGATCATTGCAAGGAATCCATGCACAGAGAGCTATCTATATTACAGATGAGTCCAAAATATTCATATACAGAGAGCTAGCTACATGGCGGAGTAGTGCATTTTTCCGTATACAGAGTTCTAGGTACATGGCAGATGAGTCCACAGTGTCCATATAATGAGAGCTAGCTACATAGCAGAATAGTCCCACTTGTCCTTATACAGAGTACTAGCTACATGGCAGATGAGTCCAACATGTCCATATACTGAGAGTTAGCTACATGGCAGAAGAGTACAACATGAGTATATATACACCACTAGCTATAAGGCTGATGAGTCCAACTTGTTCATACAGAGAGAGTTGGCTACATGGCTGATGACTCCCATATGTCAATACAGACAGCTAGCTACAAAGCAGATAAGTCCAATATATTCTTATACTGTGAGGTAAGAACAGGGCAGATCAGTCCAACATATCTATGCACAGAGAACTAGGTAAATTACAGACGAGTTCAAAATGTCCATATACAGAGAGCTAGCAACATGGCAGAGTAGTGCAACATTTCCATATACAGAGTTCTAGCTACATGGCAGAAGAGTAAATCATGTCCATATACTGAGAGCTAGATACATGGCAGAGTAGTGCAACATTTCCATGTACAGAGTTCTAGCTACATGGCAGATGAGTCCAACGTATCAATATACTGAAAGCTAGCTACATGACAGAGTATTCTACCATGTCCTTATACAGAGTACTAGATACACGGCAGAGTGTATATATAGAGGATTAGCTACAAGGCAGATGAGTCCATCATGTCCATACTGACAGAGCTGGCTACATGGTGGGTGAGCCCAAAATGTGCATATACAGAGAGCTAGCTACATGGCAGACAAGTCCAATATGTTCATATACAGAGAGCTAACTAAGTGGCAGATTAGTCCAACTTATCCATGCACAGAGAACTAGCTACATGGCAGAGGAGTCCAAAATGTCCATATACAGAGAGCTAGCAACATGGCTGAGTAGTGCAACATTTCCATATACAGAGTGCTAGCTACATGGCAGGTGAGTTCAGCACGTCCATATACTGAGAGTTAGTTACATGGCATAATAGTCCAACATGTCCATATACAGAGTACTAGCAAATGGCAGATGAATCCCACATGTCCATATACTGAGAGTTAGCAATATGACAGATAAGTCCAACATATGTATATTTAGAGGGCCAGCTACAAGGCAGATGAGTCCAACATGGTCTTACACAGAGAGCTGGCTAAATGGCTGATTGCTCCAACACGTCCATATACTGAGAGCTATCTACATGGCAGACAAGTCCAATATGTTCATTTACAGAGAGCGATTTACATGGCAGATCAGTCCAACATATCCATGCACAGAGAACTATCTACATAGCAGACGAGTCCAAAATATCCATATAAAGAGAACTAGTTCCATGGCAGAGTAGTGCAACATTCCTTATGCAGAGTTCTAGCTACATGGCAGATGAGTCCTTCATGTCCACATACTGAGAGTTAACTACGTGGCAGATGAGTCCAACATGTGTATATATAGAGGACTAAATACAAGGCACATGCGTGCATCATGTCCATACTGAGAGAGCTCGCTACATGGCTGATGAGTCAGACATTTCCACATACTGAGAGCTAGCGACATGGAAAACTAGTCTAACATGTCCATGTACAGAGTACTAGCAACATGGAAGCTGAATCCAACATGTCCATATACTGAGAGTTAGCTACATGGCAGATGATTCCAACATGTGTATATTTAGAGGGCTAACTACAAGGCAGATGAGTCCAACATGTTCATACTTAGAGAGCTGGCTACATGGCTGATAAGTTCAACATGTACATATACTGAGAGCGACCTACATGGCAGACAAGTCCAAGATGTTCATATACAGAAGCAAACTACATGGCAGATTAGTGCAACATATCCATGAATAGAGAGCTAGCTATATGACAGATGAGTACAAAATATCGATATACAGATAGCTAGCTACATGTCAGTGTATTGCAACATTTCCATATACAGAGTTCTAGCTACATGGCAGATGAGTCCAACGTATCAATATACTGAGAGCTAGCTACATGGCAGACTAGTCTACCATGTCCATATACAGAGTGCTAGCTACATGGCAGATGAGTCCATCATGTGTATATATACAGATTTAGCTACAAG
>NW_006409163.1:103294-104865 GCF_000296735.1 Chrysochloris asiatica
ACCTACAAGGCAGATGAGTGCAACATGCTCATACATAGAGAACTGGTTACGTGGCTGATGAATCCCACATGTGCATATACAGAGAGCTAGCTATATTGCAGAAAAGTCCAATATGTTCATATACAGAGAGCTACCTACATGGCAGATCAGTCCAACATATCCATGCACAAAGAGCTAGCTACATGGTAGACAAGTCCAAAGTTTCTATAAACAGAGAGCTGGCTACAAGAAAGAGTGGTGCAACTTTTCAATATACAGAGTTCTAGCTCCATGGCTAATGAGATTAACATGGCCATATACAGAGTACTAGCTACATGGCAGTTGAGTCCAACATGTCCATACAGAGAGAGCTGGTTACGTGTCTGATGAATCCAACATGTCCATATACAGAGAGCTAGCAACATGGAAGACAAGCCCAATATGTCCATTTAGAGTGAGCTACATACATGGCAGATCAGTGCAACACAACCATGCAGAGAGTGCTAGCTACATGGCAAACGAGTCCAAAATGTCCATGTACAGAAAGCTAGCTACATGGCAGAATTTTGAACCATTTCCATATACCGAGTTCTAGCTACATGGCAGATGAGTCCAACGTGTCCATATACTGAGAATTAGCTACATGGCAGATGAGACCAACATGTGTATATTTAGAGGGCTAGCTAGAAGGCAGATGAGTCCAACATGTCCATGCAGAGAGGTGTATACATGGTTGATGAGTCCAACATGTCCATATACCAAGTTCTAGCTACATGGCAGATTAGTCCAAAATATCCACATACTGAGAGTTAGCTACATGGCAGATGAGTCCAACATGTGTATATATAGGGGTCTAGCTACAAGGCAGATGAGTCCTACATGTCCATATAGCGAGAGGTGGCTACATGGCTGATGAGTCCAACATATACATATACAGAGAGCTACCTACATAGCAGATCAGTGCAACATATCCATGCACAGAAATCTAGCTACATGGCAAACGAGTCCAAAATGTCCATATACAAAGAGCTAGGTACTTGACAGAATGGTGCAACATTTCCATATACAGAGTTCTAGCTACATGGCAGATGAGTCCAACGTGTCCATATACTGAGAGTTGCTACATGGCAAAGTAGTCCAACATGTCCATATACAGAGTACTAGCTTCATGGTAGATGAGTCCACAACGTCCAAATACTGAGAGTTAGCTACAAGGCAGATGAGTGCAATATGTGTACATATAGAGGACTAGCTAAAAGGCAGATGAATCCAACATGTTCATACAGAGAGAGCTGGCTACATGGCTTATGAGTCCCACATATCCATATGCAGCGAGCTAGCTACAAGTTAGAGAAGTCCAATATTTTCATACACAGAGAACTACCTACATGGCAGGTCAGTCGTACATATCCATGCACAGAAAGCTAGCTACACAGCAGACAAGTCCTGAATATCCATATACAGAAAGCTAACTACATGGCAGAATAGTTCAACATTTCCATTTACATTATTCTAGCTATATGGCAGATGAGTCCTAAGTGTCCATATACTGAGAGCTAGCTACATGGCAGAGTAGTCCAACATGCCCATAT
>NW_006409163.1:116030-116531 GCF_000296735.1 Chrysochloris asiatica
CACACACAGAGAACTAGGTACATGGCATAATAGTGCAATATTACCATGTACAGAGTTCTAGCTTCATGGCAAATGAGTCCAATATGTCCATATACTGAGAGTTAGCTACATGACAGAGGAGTCTAACATGTGTATATATAGAGGACTAACTAAAAGGTAAAGAAGTCCAACACGTCCATACAGAGAGAGCTGACTACATGGCTGATGAGTCCAACATGTCACTATACAGACAGCTAGCTACATGGCAGAAGAATCCAACATGCCCATATATAGAGAGTTAGCTACATGGAAGAGTCGTGCAACATTTCAATATATAGAGTTCTAGCTACATGGCAGATGAGTCCTACATGTGTATATAGAGAGGACTAGCTACAAGGCAGATGAGTATAACATGTCCATACAGAGGGAGCTGGCTCCATGGCTGGTGATTCCACATGTCCATATACAGAGAGCTAGCTACATGGCGGGCAACTTCCATATGTTCATATACAGAGAGCTACC
>NW_006409163.1:117396-122839 GCF_000296735.1 Chrysochloris asiatica
ATACTGAGAGCTACATGGCAGATGAGTCCACCATGTGTATATATAGAGGACCAGCTACAGGGCAGATGAGTCCAACATGTTCAAATACTGAGAGTTAGCTTCATGGAAGATGAGTCCAACATGTGTATATTTAGAGGGCAAGCTACAAGTCAGATGAGTCCAACATGTGCATACACATAGAGCTGGCTACATGGCCAATGAGTACACCATGTACGTACATAGAGAGCTGGCAGCTGATTTCAACATGTGTATGTATAGAGGACTAGCTACAAGGTAGATGAGTCCAACATGTCCAACATGTCCATACATAGAGCACTAGCTACATGACAGACAATTCCAATATGTTCATATACAGAGAGCTAGCTACATGGCATATCTGTTCAACATATCCATGCACAGAGAACTAGCTACATGGCAGACAAGTCCAAAATGTCCATATACAAAGAGCTAACTACATAGCATAGTTGTGAAACATATCCATATACAGAGTTCTCGTTACATGGCTGATGAGTCCAACATGTTCATGTACTAAGAGTTAGCTATGTGGCAGATGAGTCCTACATGTGTATATATAGAGAACTAGCTACAAGGCAAATGAATCCAATATGTTCATACAGAGAGAGGTGGCTACATGACTGATGAGTCCCACATGTCCATAAACAGAGAGATAGCTACATGGCAGACAAGTCCAATATGTTCCTATATAGATAGCTTCCTACATGGCAGATCAGTCGAACATATCCATGCACAGAGAACTAGCCACATGGAAGACAAGTCCAAAATGTCCATATACTGAGAGCTAGCTACATAGCATAGTAGTGCAACATTTCCATGTACACGGTTCTAGCTTCATGGCAAATGAATCCAAAAATTCCTTATGCTGTGAGTTAGCTACATGGCAAATGAGTCTAACATGTGAATATATAGAGGAATAGATATAAGATAAAGGAGTCCAACACGTACATACAGAGAAAGCTGACTACATGGCTGATGAGTCCAACATGTCACTATACAGAGATCTAGGGACATGGCAGACAAGTCCAACATGAGTGTATATAGAGGAGTAGCTCCAAGGCAGATGAGCACAACATGATCAAATACTGAGAGTTAGCTACATGGCAGATGAGTCCAACATGTGTATAATTAGACGGTAAATTACAAGTCAGATGAGTCCAACATGTGCATACACAGAGAGCTGGCTACATGGTTGATAAGTCCAACATGTCAATATACTGAGAGCTATCTACATTCAGACAAGTCCAATATGTTCATATACAGAGAGCTCCATACATGGCAGATCAGTACAACATATCCATGCACAAAGAGCAAGCTACATGGGAGATGAGTCAAAAATGTCCATATACAGAGAGCTAGCTACAAGACAGAGTAATGAACCATTTTGATATACAGAGTTCTAGCGACATGGCAGATGAGTCCAACATGTCCATACTCTGAGCTATAACTACATGGAAGAGTAGTCCAACATGTCCATTTACAGAACACTAGCTACATGGCAGATGAGTCCAACGTATCCATATACTGAAAGTTAACTACATGGCAGATGAGTCCAAAGTTTGTTTACATAGAGGACTAGCTACAAGGCAGATGAGTACAACATGTTCATATAGAGAGAGCTCACTACATGACTGATGAGTCCAATATGTCCATACACAGAGAGCTAGCTACATGTCAGATGAGTCCAAATTGTTCATATACTGAGACTTAGCTACATGGCATATGAGACCAACATGTGTATGTTTAGAGGGATAACTACAAGGGAGATTAGTCCAACATGTTCATAAAGAGAGAGCTGGCTACATGGCAGACAAGTCCAATATGTTCATATACAGAGAGATATGTACATGGCTAATCACTCCAACATAACCATACATTGAGAGCTAGGTACATGGCAGAAGAGTCCAGAATGGCCATATACAGAGAACTAGCGACATCGCAGAGTATTGCAGCATTTCCATGTACAGAGTACTAGTTACATGGCAGAGGAGTCCAACATGTCCATATACTGAGAGTTAGCTGCATGGAACATGAGTCCAATATGTGTATATATATAGGACTAGTGACAAGGAAGATGAGTCCAACATGTTCATACAGAGAGAGCTGGCGACATGGCTGAAGAGTCCAACATGTCCGTGTAAAGGGAGCTAGCTACATGGCAGACAAGTCCAATATGTTCATATATAAAGAGTAACCTACGTGGCATATCAGTCCAACGTGTCCATGAACAGAGAGTGAACAACATGGCAGACGAGTCCAAAATTTCCATATATAGAAAGCTAGCTACATGACAGAGTAGTACAAAATTTCCATATACAGAGATTGAGCTACATGGCAGATGAGTCCAATGTTTGCATATACTGAGAGCTAGCTATATGGCACAGTAGTTCAACATGTCCTTATACAGAGTTCTAAATACATGGCAGATGATTCCAACATGTCCATATACTGAGAATTAGCTACATGGCCCATGCATCCAACATTTTTGTATATAGAGGTCTTGTATCAAGACAGATGAGTCCAACATGTTCATACAGAGAGAGTTGGCTACCTGGATGATGAGTCCAACATGTACATACACAGTGAGCTAGCTACATGACAGACAAGTACAATATATTCATATACAGAGAGCTACATACATGGCCTATCAGTCCAACATATCCTTGCATAGTGAGCTAGCCACATGGCAGAGTAGTGCAACATTTTCACATACAGAGTTATAGCTATATGACAGAATAGTCCAACATGTCCATATACAGCTACTAGCTACATGGCAGATGAGTACCTCCTGTCCATATACTGAGAGTTAGCTACATGGAAGGTAAGTCCAACATGTGTGTATATAGAGGACTAAATACAAGGCAGATGAGTGCACCATGTCAATACATAGAGAGCTGGCTATGTGGTTTATGAGTCCAACATGTCCATAAACAGAGAGAAAGCTACATAGCAGACAATTCCATAATGTTCATATACAGAGAGCTACTACATGGCAGATCATCCCAACACATCCATGCACAGAGAGCTAGCTGCATGGGAGATGAGTCCAAAATGTCCATACATAGAGAGCTAGCTACATGGAAGAGTAGTGCAACATGTCCATATACAGTCCAACGTGTCCATATACAGAGAGCTAGCTACATGGCAGAGAAGTCCAATATGTTCATATACAGAGAGATACCTAAATGGCAGATCAGTCCAACATATCCATGCACACAGAGCTAACTACATTGCAAATGAGTCCAAAATGTCCATAAACAGAAAGCTAGCTACATAACACAATGATGCAACATTTCCATATACAGGGTTCTACTTACATGGCTGATGAGTCCAAAGTGTCCATATACTGAGAGCTAGCTCCATGGCAGATGAGTCCAACATGTCCATATATAGAGTACTAGCTACATGCCAGATGTGTCCAATATATTCATTTACAGAGAGCTACCTACTTAGCAGATCAGTCCAACATATCATGCACAGAGAGCTAGCTACATGGCTGATGAGTCCAAAATGTTCATATACAGAAAACGAGCTACATGGGAGAGTATTGCAACATTTCCATACACAGACTTCTAGCTATATGACAGAAGAGTCCAACATGTCTATATTCTGAGAGCTAGCTATATGGCAGTGTAGTCCAACATGTCCATATACAGAGTACTAGCAACATGGCAGATGAATCCAAAATGTCCATAAACTGAGAGTTAGCTACATGGCAGAAGAGTCCAAGAAGTGTATATATAGATGACTTGCTACAAGGCAGATGAGTCCAACATGTTCATATAAAGAGAGCTAGCTACATGTCTGATGAGTCCAAAATGTCTATATACTGAGAGTTAGCTACATGGCAGATGAATCCAAATGTTCATATACTGAGAGTTAGCTACATGGCAGATGAGTCCAATCATGTGTATATTTAGAGGGCTTGCTACAAGCAGATGAGTCCAACATGTTCATACTAAGAGAGCTGGCTACATGGCAGATGAGTCCAACATGTACATACATAGAGAGCTGGCTACATGGCAGATGATTTCAACATGTGTATGTATAGAGGATTAGCTACAAGGCAGATGAGTCCAACATGTACATACATAGAGAGGTAGCTACATGGCAGACAAGTCCAATATGTTCATACGGAGAGAGCTGGCTACATGACTGATGAGTCCCACATGTCCATATACGGAGAGCTAACTACATGGCAGACAAGTCCAATATGTTCATATACAGAAAGCTTCCTACATGGCAGATCAGTCCAATATATCCATGCACAGAGAGCTAGCCACATGGCAGACAAATTCAAAATTTCCATATACAGAGTTCTAGCTTCATTGCAAATGAGTCCAACATTTCCATATACTGAGAGTAAGCTACATGGCAGATGAGTCTAACATGTGTATAAATAGAGGGCTAGCTACAAGGTAAAGGAGTCCAACACATCCTTAAAGAGAGAGCTGATTACATGGCTGATGAGCCCAACATTTCAATATACAGAGAGCCAGCTACATGGCAGAGAAGTACAATATGTTCATATACAGAGAGCTACCTGTATGTCACATCAGTCCAACATATCCTTGTACAGAGAGCTGGCTACATGACAGACAGCTCCAAAATGTCCATATACAGAGAGCTAACTACATGATATAGTAGTGCAATATTTCCATATACAGAGTTCTAGCTACATGGCAGATGAGTCCAACATGTGTATATAGAGAGTACTAGCTACAAGGCAGATGAGTCTTACATGTTCATACAGAGAGAGCTGGCTACATAGCTGCTGAGTCCAACATATCCATACACAGAGAGCTAGCTACATGGCAGACAAGTGCAATACATTCATATACAGATAGCTTCCTACATGGCCAATCAGTCCAACATATCAATACCCTGAGAGCTAGCAACATGACAGACGGGTCCAAAATGTCCATATACAGAGAGTTAGCTACATGATATAGTAGTGCAATATTTCCTTATACAGAGTTTGAGCTTTATGTCAGATGAGTCCAACGTGACCATATATTGAGAACTAGGTACATGGCAGAGTAGACCAACATGATCATATACAGAGTACTAGCTTTATGGCAGATGAGTCCAATGTGTCCATATACTGAGAGATAGCTACATGGCAGATGAGTCCCACATGTGTATATATAGAGGACAAGCTACAAGGCATATGAGTATAACATGTCCATACAGAGAGAGCTGACTACATGGCTGATGAGTCCAACATGTCCATATTCCGAGTGCTAGCTACATGGAAGACAAGTCCCATATGATCATATACAGAGAGCTACCAACATGGCAGATCAGTCCAATATATTCATAAACAGAGAGCTACCTACATGACTGAAGGGTCCAAAATGTCCATATACAGAGAACTAGTTACATGACACAGTAGTGCAATATTTCCATATACAGAGTTCTAGCTACA
>NW_006409163.1:123404-129768 GCF_000296735.1 Chrysochloris asiatica
ACTGAGAGCTAGCTAGCTACATGGCAGAATAGTCCAACATGACCATATACAGAGTACTATCTACATGGCAGAAGAGTCAAACGTGTCCATATGCTGAGAGATAGCTACATGGCAGATGAGTTCACCATGTGTATATATAGAGGACTAGCTATAAGGCATATGAGTATAACATATTCATTCAGAGATAGCTGGCTACATGGCTGATGAGTCCAACATGTTCATACACAGAGAGCTATCTAAATGGCAGACAAGTTCCATATGTTCATATAAAGAGAGTTACCAACATGGCAGATCAGTCCAACATATCCATACACAGAGAGCTAGCTACATGACAGATGGGTCCAAAATGTCCATATTCAGAGAGCTAGCAACATGAAGGATGTCATGCTGGGTAGGGTGGAGGGTCAGAGAAAAAGTGGAAGACCTCCAATGAGATGGATCGGCCAGGTGGCATCATTGATGGACTCGGGGGTGGCAGCGGTGGTGAAGTTGGCCCAGGATCGAGCATTGTTTCATTCTGCTGTGCATGGGGTCGCTATGGGTCGGTTCCGACTCGATGGCACCTGACAACAACAACAGCAACATGACAAAGTAGTGCACCATTTCCATATAAAGAGTTTTATCTACATGGCAGATGAGTTCAACATGCCCATACACTGAGAGTTAGCTACATTTCAGATGAGTCCAACATTTGTATATAGAGAGTACTTGCTAAAATGCAGATGAGTCTTACATGTTCACAAAGAGGGAGCTGGCTACATGGCTGCTGAATCCAACACGTACATACACAGAGAGCTAGCTACATGGCAGACAAGTCCAATATGTTCATACACAGGTAGCTTCCTACATGGCCAATCAGGCCAACATATCCATACACTGAGAGCTAGCTACATGACAGACGGGTCCAAAATGTCCATATACAGAGAGCTAGCTACATGACATAGTAGTGCAATATTTCCATATACAGAGTTCTAGCTACATGGCAGATGAGTCCATCGTGTCCATATACTGAGACCTAGCTACATTGCAGAGTGGTCCAACATGACCATATATGGAGTACTAGCTTCATGGCAGATGAGTCCAACGTGTCCATATACAGAGAAATAGTTACATGCCAGACAAGTCCCATGTGTTCATATACAGAGAGCTATCAACTTAGCTGATCAGTCCAACATATCCATACATAGAGAGCTAGCTATTTGACAGATCGGACCAAAAGGTGCATATACAGAGAGCTAGCTACATGACAGAAGGGTCCAAAATGTCCACATACAGAGAGCTAGCTACATGACATAGTAGTGCAATATCTCCATACATAGAGTTCTAGCTACATGGCAGATGAGTCCAACGTGTCCATATACTGAGAGCAAGATACATGGCAGAGTATTTCACCATGAGTTCTAGCTACATGGCAGATGAGTCCAACATGTCTATATACTGAGAGTTAGTTACACGCCAGATGAATCCAACATGTGTATATATAGAGGACTAGCTAAAAGACAGATGAGTCTTAGATGTTCGTACAGAGAGAGCTGGCTACATGGCTACTGAGTCTAACATGTCCATAGACAGAGAGCTAGCTACATGGCAGGCAAGTCCAATATGTTCATATGCAGATAGCTACCTACATGGCCGATCAGTCCAACATATCCATGCACAGGAATCTAGGTACATGACAGACAAGTCCAAAGTGTCCATATACAGAAAGTTAGCTACATGCCAGAGTTGTGCAACATTTCCATGTACAGAGTTCTAGCCTCATGGCATATGAATAAAATGTGTCCATATACTGAGAGTTAGCTACATGGAAGATGAGTCCAACATGTGTATATATAGAGGACTAGCTACAAGGCAGATGATTCCAACATGTTCAAATACTGAGAGTTAACTACATGAAGATGAGTCCAACATGTGTATATTTAGAGGGCAAGCTACAAGTTAGATGAGTCCAACATGTGCATACACAGAGAGCTGGCAACATGGCTGATAAGTCCAACGTGTCAATATTCTGAGAGATACCTATATGGAAGACAAGTCCAATATGTTCATATACAGAGAACTCCATACATGTCAGATCAATACAACATATCCATGCACAGAGAGCAAGCTACATGGGAGAAGAGTCAAAAATGTCCATATACAGAGAGCTAGATACATGGCAGAGTAGTGAACCATTTCCATATACAGAGTTCTAGCTACATGGCAGATGAGTCCAACGTGTCCATATACTGAGAGCTAATTCATGAAAGAGTAGTCCAACATGTCCATATACTGAGTACAGGCTACATGGCAGATGAGTCCATCATGTCCATATACTGACAGTTAACTGCATGGCAGCAGAGTCCAACGTGTGTATATAGAGAAGACTAGCTACAAGGCTGATGAGTACAACATGTTCATATAGAGAGAGCTGGCTACATGACTGATGAGAACAACATGTCCATATACAGAGAGCTAGCTGTAGGGTAGACAAGTGCAATATGTTCATATACAGAGAGCTACCTACATGGCAGATCAGTCCAAAATATCTATGCACAGAGAGCTAGCTACATGGCAGACGAGTCCAAAATGTCCATATACAGAGAGGTTGCTGCATGGCCAAGTAGTGCAACATTTCCATATACAGAGTTCTAGCTACATGGCAGATAAACCCAATGTGTGCATATACGGAGAGATAGCTACATGGCAGATGAATTCACATGACCATGCATAGAGAGCTAGCTACATGGCAGACGAGGCCAAAATGTCCACATACCATAAACTAGCGACATGGCAGAGTACAGCAACATTTTAATATCCAAAGTTCTAGCTACATGGCAGATGATTCAAACGTGTCCACAAACTAAGAGCTATCTACTTGTCAGATGAGTCCAAAATGTTCATATACTTAGAGTTAGCTACATGGCAGAAGAGTCCAACATGTGCATGTTTAGAGGGATAGCTACAGGGCAGATGAGTCTAACATGTTCATACAGAGTGAGCTGGCTATATGGTTCATGAGTTCAATATGTCCATCTAAAGAGAGCTGGCTACATGGTAGACAAGTCCAATTTGCTCATATACAGAGAGCTACGTGCATGACAGATCAGTCCAACATAACCCTGCACATATCAGAAGAGTCCAAAATGTCCATATACAGAGAGCTAGAGCCATGGCAGAGCAGTGCAACATTTCCATATACAGAGTGTTAGTTACATGGAAGAAGAGTCCACCAAGTCCATATACTGAGAATTAGCTACATGGCAGATAAGTCCAACATGTGTATATAGAGAGGACTAACTACAAGGCAGATGAGTCCAACATTTTCATACAGAGAGAGCTGTCTACATGGCTGATACGTCCAACATGTCCATATAAAGAGACATGTCCAATATGTCCATATAAAGAGACAAGTCCAATATGTTCATATACAGAGAGCAACCTACATGGCATATGAGTCCAATATGTCCATGCACAGAGAGCGAGCTAAATGGCACACGAGTCCAAAATCTCCATATACAGCGCTAGCTACAAGACAGATATGTGTAACATTTCCATATACAGAGTTCGAGCTACATGGCAGATGAGTCCAACGTTTGCATATACTGAGAGCTAGCTACATCACAGATTAGTTCAACATGTCCATGTACAAAGTTCTAAATACATGGCAGATGATTCCAACATGTTCATATACTGAGAATTAACTACATGGCAGATGCATCCAACATTTGTATATATAGAAGACTAGTATCAAGTCAGATTACTCCAACATGTTCATACAAAGAGAGTTGGCTACTTGGCTGATGAGTCCAACATGTACATACACAGTGAGCTAGCTACAGGAAAGACAAGTACAATATGTTCATATACAGAAAGCTACCTCCATGGCAGATCAGTCCAACATATCCATGCATAGAGAGCCAGCTACATGGCAACGTAGTGCAACAGTTTCATATACAGAGTTCTAGCTACATGGCAGATGACTCCAACATGTCCAAATACTGAGAGTTAGCTACATGGCAGATGAGTCAAACATCAGTATATTTAGAGGACTAGCTACAAGGCAGATGAGTCCAATATGTTCATACAGAGAGACCTGGATACATGGCTGAAGAGTCCAACATGTCCATATACTGAGAATTAGCTACATGGCAGACAAGTCCAATATGTTCATATAGAGACAGCTACCTACATGGCAGATCAGTCCAACATCTCCATGCACAGAGAGATGAGTCCAAAATGTCCATATACAGAGAGCAAGATAAATGGCAGACTAGTGCTACATTTCCATATACCATATACAGAGTTCTATCTACATGGTAGATGAGTCCAATGTATCCATATATTGAGAGCTAGCTACATGTCAGAGTAGTCCAACATGTCCATATACTGAGGGTTAGCTACATGACAGATAAGTCCAACATGTGTATATAGAGAGGACTAGCTACAAGGCAGATGAGTAAAACATTTTCATACAGAGAGAGCTGGCTACATGCCTGATGCGTCCAACATGGCCATATACAGAGAGCTAGCTACATGACAGACAATTCCAATATGTTCATATACAAAGAGCTACCTTCATGGCAGACCATTACATCATATCAATGCACAGATAGCTAGCTACCTAGCAGACGAATCCAATATGTCCATATACAGAGAGTTAGTTACATGGCAGAGTAGTGCAAAATTTCCATATACAGAGTTCTAGCTACATGGCAGATGAGTCCAACATGCCATATACTGAGAGCTAGCTACATGGAAGAATAGTCCAAAATATCCATATATAGAGTACTAGCTACATGGCAAATGAGTCCCACATGTGTATATATAGAGGACTAGCTACAAGGCAGATGAGTCCAACATGTTCATACAGAGAGAGCTGGCTACATGGCTGATGAGTCCAAAATGTCAATATACTGAGTGCTAGCTAAATGTCAGATGAGTCCAATGTGTCCATATACTGAGAGTTAGCTACATGGCAGATGAATCGATCATGTGTATATTTAGAGAGCAAGCTCCAAGGCAGATGAGTCCAACATGTTCGTACACAGAGATCTGGCTACATGGCTGATGAGTCCAACATGTCCATATACTGAGAGCGACCTACATGCAGACAAGTCCAATATGCAAAAGCTGGACAGTGAATAAGGAAGATCGTAGAAGAATTGATGCCTTTGAGTTGTGGTTTTGGAGGAGAATACTGAAAGTGCCAAGGACTGCCAAAAGAACCAGTAGATCTGTTTTGGAAGAAATGCAGCCAGAGTGCTACTTGGAGGCCAGAATGGCTTAGCTTCGTCTCTCATACTTTGGACATATTGTCCGGAGGAAACAGTCGCTGGAGAAGGATGTCATGCTGGGTAAGGTGGAGGGTCAGAGATAAAGAGGAAGACCCCTAACGAAATGGATTGGCCAAGTAGCATCATTGATGGACTCAAGTGTGACAGCGGTAGTGAGGTTGTCGCAAGATTGGACATTGTTCTGTTCTGCTGTGCATGGGGTCACTATGAGTCGATTCCAACTCGATGGAACCTGACAACAACAACAACAAGGCAGATGAGTCCAACCTTTTCATACAGAGAGAGCTGTCTACATGTCTGATGAGTATAATGTGTGCATATACAGAGACGCAGCTATATGGCAGAGAAGTCCCATATGTTCATACACAGAGAAATAACTACATGGAAGATCAGTCCAACATATCCATGCACAGACAGCTAGCTAAATGGCAGAAGAGTCCAAAATGTCCATATACAGAGAGCTAGTTTCATGTCAGAGTTGTGCAACATTTCCATATACAGAGTTCTAACTGCATGGCAGATCAGTCCAACATGTCCATATACTGAGAGTTAGCTCCATGGCAGATGAGTCCAATATGTGTATATATAGAGGATTAGCTACAAGGCACATGAGTCCAACATGTTCATACAGAGAGAGGTGTCTACAAGACTGATGAGTCCCATATGTCCATATACAGAGAGCAAGCTACATGGCAGACAAGTCCAATATGTCCATATAGAGAGTTAGCTACATGGCTGAATAGTTTAACATTTCCATTTACAGAGTTCTAGCTACATGGCAGATGAGTGCAATGTGTCCATATAATGAGAGCTAGCTACATAGAAGAGTAGTCCACCATGTACATATACAGAGTAATAGCTACACAGCAGATGAGTCCAATATGTCCATATACAGAGAGTTAGCTATATGGCACATGAGTCTAACATGTGTATATATAGAGGAATAGCTACAAGGCAGATGAGTTCAACATGTTCATAACAGACAGAGCTGGCTACATGGTTGATGAGTCCAACATGTCCGTACACAGAATGCTAACTACATGGCAGACAAGTCCAAAATGTCCATATACAGAGAACTAGCTACATGG
>NW_006409163.1:132278-133635 GCF_000296735.1 Chrysochloris asiatica
ACATGACTGAGGAGTTCAACATGTCCATATACTGAGCGCTAGCTACATGACAGACAAGTCAAATATGTTTATATACATAATGCTACCTACGTGGCCTATCGTTCCAACATGTCCATGCACAGAAAGCTAGCTACATTGTAAACGAGTCCAAAATGTCCCAATAGGGAGAGCTAGCTACATGGCAGAGTAATGCAACATTTCCATATTCAGAGTTCTAGCTACATGACAGATGAGTTCAAAGTGTCCATATACTGAGAGTTAGCTCAATGGCAGAAAAGTCCAACATGTCCATATACAGAGTACTAACTACATAGCAGATGAGTTAAACACGGATACATGTAGAGGACTACCTATAAGGTAGATGAATACAACGTGTCCATATACTGAGAGCTAGCTACATGGCAGAGTAGTTCAACATGTCCATATACAGAGAGCTAGCTACATTGCAGATGAGTCCAACATGTATATATTTAGAGGGCTTGCTACAAGGCAGATGTGTCCAACATGTTCATACAGAGAGAGCTGACTACACAACTGATGGGTCCAACATCTCCATATACTAAGATCTAGCTCAATGGAAGTGTAGTCCAACATGTCAATATACAGAGCACTAACTACATGTCAGATGAGTCCAACGTGTTCATATACTGAGACTTAGCTACATGGCAGGTGAGTCCAACATGTGTATATTTAGAGAGCAAGCTACAAGGCAGATAAGTCCAACATGTTCATATACAGAGATCTGGCTACATGGCTGATTAGTCCAACATGTCCATATACTGAGAGCTAACTACAAGGAAGACAAGTACAATATGTTCATATACAAAGAGCTACGTACATGGCAGATCAGTCCAACATGTCCATATGTAGAGTCCTAGCTACTAGACAGATTAGTCCAACGTGTCCATATAATGAGAGCTAGCTACTTAGCAGAGTAGTGCATCATGTCCATATACAGAGTACTAGCTACATGACACATTAGTACAATATGTCCATATACTGAGAGTCAACTACATGGCAGATGAGTCCAACATGTCCATATATTGAGAGATAGCTACAAGGCAGATGAGTCCAACATGTCCATATACTTAGAGTTAGCAACATGGCAGATGAGTCCAACAAGTATATATATAGGGGAATAGCTACAAGGCAGATGAGTCCACCATGTTCATTCAGAGAGATCTGGTTACGTGCCTGATGAGTCCCAAGTATCCATATACAGAGAGCTAGCTACATGGCAGACAAGTTCAATATGTTCATATACAGAGAGCTACCTACATGACCGATCTGTCCAACATATCCATGCACAGAGAGCTAGCTACATGGAAGACGAGTCAAAAATAACCATATACAGAGA
>NW_006409163.1:133865-135574 GCF_000296735.1 Chrysochloris asiatica
AGAGAGCTAACTACAATAGCAGAACAGTCCAACATATCCATTAACAGAGAGTTAGCTATATGGCAGACGAGTCCAAAAATGTCCATATACAGAGAGCTAGTTACATGGCAAAGTAGTGCCACATTTCCACATACAGAGTTCTAGCTACATGGTAGATGAGTCCAACACGTCCATATACTGAGAACTAGCTACATGGCAGAGTAGTCCAACATGTCCATATACAGAGTACTAGATACATGGTAGATGAGTCAAACATGTCCATATGATGAGAATTAGCTATATGACAAATGAGTCCAACATGTGTATATATAGAGGACTAGTTACAAGGCAGAAGAGTCGAACATGTTCATACAGAGAAATCTGGCTACATGGCTGATGAGTCCAACATATACATGCATAGAGAGCTAGTTACATGGCAGACAAGTTCATTATGTTCATATACAGAGAGCTACCTACATGGAAGATCAGTGCAACATATCCAAGCACAGAGAGCTAGCTACATGGCAGACGAGTCCAATATGTTCTTATACAGAGAGCTACCTACATGGTATATAAGTCCAACATATCCATGCACAGAGACCTAGTTACATAACAGACAAATACCAAATGTCCATATACAGACAGCTAGCTACATGGCAGAGTAGTGCAAAATTTCAATATAAAGAGTTCTAGCTACATGACAGATGAGTCTAATGTGTCCATATACTGTGAGATAGCTACATGGCAGAGTAGTCCAACATGTCCATATACAGAGTACTAGCTACATGGCTGATGACTCCAACATTTCCATATATAGAGAGCTAGCTACATGGCAGATGAGTTCAAAATGTCCAGATAGAGAGAGCTAGCTACATGGCTGAGTAGTGCAACATTTCCATATACAGAGTCTTAGCTACATTGCAGATGAGTTCGACGTGTCCATATACAGAGTAATCGCTACATGGCAGAAGAGTCCAATATGTCCATATACTGAGAGTTAGCTACATGGAAGATTAGTCCAACATGTCCATATACTGAGAGATAGCTACAAGACAGATGAGTCCAAGATGTCCATATACTTAGAGTTAGCAACATGGCAGGTGAGTCCAACAAGTGTATATATAGAGGACTAGCTACAACGCACATGAGCCAATACAGAGAGATCTGGTTAGGTGCCTGATGAGTCCCAAATATCCATATAAAGAGAGCTAGATACATGACAGACAAGTGCAATATGTTCATATACAGAGAGCTACCTACATGGCCAATCTGTCCAACATATCCGTGCACAGAGAGCTAGCTACATGGAAGACGTGTCCAAAATATCCATATACAGAAAGGGAGCTACATGGCAGACTAATGCCACGTTTCCCTATAAAGAGTTCTAGCTACATGACAGATGAGTCCAACATGTCCATACACTGAGAGCTAGCTACATGACATCATAGTCCAACATGTCCTTATAGAGAGTACTAGCTACATGGCAGATGAGTCCATCATGTGTATATATTGAGGAGCTCCAAGGCAGATAAGTCCAACACGTTCATACAGAGAGCTAGCTACATGGCTGATGAGTCAAAAATGTCCATATACAGAGAGCTACCTACATGGCAGATCAGTACATCATATCAATGCACAGAGAGATACCTACATGGCACACAGGTCCAAAATATCCATATACAGAGAGCTACTTACATGGCAGAGTAGTGAAACATATCCATATACAGAGT
>NW_006409163.1:136459-143987 GCF_000296735.1 Chrysochloris asiatica
CAACGTGTCCATATACTAAGAGCTAGCTACATGACAGATGAGTTCAATATGTTCATACAGAGAGAGCTGGCTACATGGCTGAGGAGACCAACATGTCCATATACTGAGAGCTAGCTACATGTCAGGCTAGTCCAATATGTTCAAATAGATAGTGCTACCTACATGGCAGATCTCTCCAATATATCCATGCACAGAGAGCTAGCTATGTGTCAAACGAATCCAAAATGTCCATATACAGAGAGCTAGCTACATGGAAGAATAATGCACCATTTCCATTTACAGAGTTCTAGTTACATTGCAGATAAGTCCAAATGGCCATCTACTGAGCGCTAGCTCAATGGCAGAGTAGTCCAACATGTCCATATACAGGGTACTAGCTACATGGCAGGTGAGTCCAACATGTGTATATATAGAGGACTACCTAAAAGGTAGATGAGTCCAACATGTTCATAGAGAGAGATGGCTACATGTCTGATGAGTCCAACATGTCCATATACAGAGAGCTAGCTACATAGAAGATGAGTCCAATATGTGTATATTGGACAAGGCAGATGTGTCCAACATGTTCATACAGAGAGAGATGACTACACAGCTGATGAGTCCAACATCTGCATAAACTAAAACCAGCTCAATGACAGAACAGTCAAACATGTCAAAATACAGAGTGCTAGCTACATGTCAGATGAGTCCAACGTGTGCATATACTGAGAGTTAACTACATGGCTGATAAGTCCAACATGTGTATATTTAGAGAGCAATCTACAAGGCAGATGAGTCCAACATGTTCATACACAGAGATCTGGCTACATGGCTGATGAGTCCAACATGTCCATATACTGTGAGCTACCTACATGTCATTCAAGTGCAATATGCAAAGGCTGGACAGTGAATAAAGAAGATCATAGAAGAATTGATGCCTTTGAGTTGTGGTGTTGGAGGGGAATACTGAAAGTGCCATTGACTGCCAAAAGAACCAATAGATCTCTTTTGGAAGAAATGCAGCCAGAGTGCTCCTTGGAGTCCAGGATGGCTAAGCTTCGTCTCTCATACTTTGGATACGTTGTCAGAGGAAACAGTTTCTGGAGAAGGATGTCATGCTGAGTAAGGTGGAGGATGAGAGAAAATGAGGAAGACCCCTAACGAGATGGATTGGCCATGTAGCATCATTGATGGACACAAGTGTGGCAGCGGTAGTGACGTTGGCCCAAGATTGGACATAGTTTCGTTCTGCTGTGCATGGGGTCGCTATGAGTCGATTCCGACTTGATGGCACCTGACAACAACAACAACAAGACAGATGAGTGCAACCTTTTCCTACAGAGAGAGGTGGCTACATGGATGAAGACTATAACATGTGCATATACAGAGAGGCAGCTATATGGCAGAGAAGTCCCATATGTTCATACACAGAGAGATACCTATATGGAAGATCAGTCCAACATATCCATGCACAGACAGCTAGCTAAACGGCAGACGAGTCCAAAATGTCCATATACAGAGAGCTAGTTACATGTCAGAGTTGTGCAACATATCCATATACAGAGTTCTAGCTGCATGGCAAATGAGTCCAACATGTCCAAATACTGAGAATTAGCTACATGGCAGATGAGTCCAAGATGTGTATATATAGAGGACTAGCTAAGTGGCAGATTAGTCCAATATGTCCATATACTGAGAGTTAGCTACATGGCACATGAGTCTAACGAGTATATATAGAGGAATAGCTACAAGGCAGATGAGTCCAACATGCTCATAACAGAGAGATCTGGCTACATGGCTGATGAGTCCAACATGTCCTTATACAGAGAGCTATCTACATGGCAGACAACTCCAATATGTTCACATATAGAGAGCAACCTACAAAATGCACATCAGCCCAAAATATCCATGCACAGAAAGCTAGCTACATGGCAGACGAGTCCAAAATATTCGTATACAGAAAGCTAGCTACATATCAGAGAAGAGCAACATTTCCATATTCAGTGTTCTGGCGACATGGCAGATGAGTCCAACATGTCCATATACTGAGAGCTGGTTACATTGCAGAGTAGTCCAACATGTCATATACAGAGAAATAGCTACATGGCAGATGAGTCCAACATGTCCACATACTAAGAGTTAGCTTCATGGCAGGTGAGTCCAACATGTGTATATATAGAGGACTAGCTACAAGGCAGATTGGTCCAACATGTTCATACAGAGAGAGGTGGCTACATTGCTGATGAATTCAACATGTCCCTATACAGAGAGCTAGTAACATGGAAGACAACTCCAATATGTTCATATACAGAGAGGTACCTACATGGCTGATCAGTCCAACATATCCAAGCACAGAGTTCTAGCTACATGGCAGATGAGTCCAACGTGTCCATATACTGAGAGCTAGTTATATGGCAGAGTAGTCCAACATTTCATATACAGAGTACTAGCTTCATGGCAGATGATTCCAACATGTCCACATACTAAGAGTTAGCTTCATGGCAGATGGTTCCAACATGTGTATATATTGAGGACTGGCTATAAGGCAGATGAGTCCAACATGTTCATACAGAGAGAGTTTGCTACATGGATGATGAGTCCAACATGTCCATATACAGAGAGCTCACTAAATGACAGCCAACACCAATAAATTCATATATAGAGAGCAACCTACGAAATGCAGATCAGCCCAACATATGCATGCACAGAATGCTAGCTACATGGCAAACGAGTCCAAAATATCCATATACAGAGACCTAGATACATGACAGAGAAGTGCAACATTTTCATATACATAGTTCCGGCTCCATGGCAAATGAGTCCAACATGTCCATATACTAAGAGTTAGCTACATGGCAGATGAGTCCAACAAGTATATATTTAGAGGGTTAGCTACAAGGTACATGAGTCCAATATATTCACACAGAGAGAGCTGGCTACATGGCTGATGAGTCCAACATGTCCCTATACAGAGAGATAGCTACATGGCAGACAACCCCAATATGTTCAAATACAGATAGCAACATACAAAATGCACATCAGCCCAAGATATGCATGCACAGATAGCTAGCTACATGGTAGACGAGTCCACAAAGTCCATATACACAGATAGATAAATGAGAGTGTAGTGCAACATTTCCATATACAGAGTTCCAGTTACATGTCAGATGAGTCCAACATGTCCATATACTGAGAGTTAGCTACATGGCAGATGAGTCCAACATGTTCATAGTGAGAGGGGTGGCTAAATGCCTGAGGAGTCCCACATGTCCATATACTGAGAGCTAGGTACATGGCAGATCAGTCCGGCCTATCCATGCACAGAGAGCTGGCTACATGGCTGATGATTCCAACATGTCCATATACAGAGAGCTAGCTACATGGCAGAGTAGTGCAACATTTCCATGTACAGAGTTCTAGCTACGTAACAGATGAGTCCAACCTGTCCATATACTTAGATTTAGCTACATGGCAGATGAGCCCAACAGGTGTATATATAGAGGACTAGCTAAAAGGCAGGTGAGTCTGACATGTCCTTACTCAGAGAGCTAGCTACATGGCAGACAAGTCCAATATGTCCATATACAGAGAGCTAGCTACGTGGCAGAGTAGTGCAACATTTCCATGTACAGAGTTCGAGCTTCATGGCAGATGAATCCAACATGTCCATGTACTGAGACTTAGCTACATGGCAGATGATTCCAACATGTGTATATAGAGAGAATTAGCTACAAGGCAGATGATTTCAACATGTTCATATACTAAGAGTTAGCTACATGGCAGATGAATCCAACATGTGTATATATCCAGAAATAACTACAAGGCAGATGAGTCCACTATGTTCATATATTAAGAGTTAGCTACATGTTAGATGAGTCCAACATGAGCATATTTAGACGGCAAGCTACAAGGCAGATGAATCCTACATGATCATACACAGAGAGATAACTACATGTATGATGAGTCCAACATGTCCATATAGTGAGTGCTACCTACATTGCAGAAAAGTCCAATATGCTCATGTAAAGAGAGTTACCTACATGGCTGATCAGTCCAACATATCCATCACAGAGAGCTAACTACATGGCAGACGAATCCAAACTCTCCATATACTGAGAGCTATCTATATGGCAGAGTAGTGCAACTTTTCCATATACAGAGTTCTAGCTACATGGCAGATGAGTCCAACGTGTCTATATGCTGAGAGCTACTTATATGGCAGAGTAGTCCAACATGTACATATTCTGAGAGTTAGCTACATGGCAGATGAATCCAACATGTGTATATTTAGAGGGCTAGCGAAAAGGCAGATGAGTCCAATATGCTCACACAGAGAGAGCTGGCTACATGGCTGATGAGTCCAACATGTCCATATACAGAGAGCTCACTACATGACAGCCAACACCAATAAATTCATATATAGAGAGCAACCTACTAAATACAGATCAGCCCAACATATGAATGCACAGAATGATAGCTACAAGGCAGACGAGTCCAAAATATCCATATACAGAGAGCTAGATACATGACAGAGAAATGCAACATTTTCATATACAGAGTTCCAGCTCCATGGCAGATGAGTCCAACATGTCCATATACTGAGAGTTAGCTACATGACAGATGAGTCTAACATGTGCATATTTAGAGGGTTAGCTACAAGGCACATGAGTCCAATATGTTCACACAGCGAGAGCTGGTTACATGGCTGATGAGTCCAAAATGTCATTATACAGAGAGTTAGCTTCATGGCAGACAACCCCAATATGTTCAAATATAGAGAGCAATCTAAAAAATGCACATCAGCCCAACATATGCATGCACAGATAGCTAGCTAAATGGCAGACGAGTCCACAATGTCCATATACAGAGAGCTAGATACATGACAGAGTAGTGCAACTTTTCCATATACAGAGTTCCAGCTACATGTCAGATGAGTCCAACATGTCAATATACTGAGAGTTAGCAACATTGCAGATGAGTCCAAATTTTGTATATAGAGAGGAGTAGTTACAAGGCAGATGAGTCCAACACGTTCATAGAGAGAGAGGTCCATATACAGAGAGATAGCTACATGGAAGATCAGTCTAACATATCCATGCCTAGAGAGCTGGATACATGGCAGACGAGTCCAACGTATCCATATACTGAGAGCTAGCTACATGGCAGAATAATCCAACATGATCATATACAGAGTACAAGCCACATTCCAGATAAGTCCAACATGTGTATATATAGAGGACTAGCTGCAAGGCAAATGAATCCAACATGTTCATACAGAGAGCTAGCTACATGGCAGACAACTCCAATATGTTCATATATAGAGAGAAACCTGCAAAATGCACATCAACTCAACATGGCAGACAAGTCCAATATGTCCATATACAGAGAGCTACCTACATGGCAGATCAATCCAACATATCCATGCACAAAGAGTTAGCTACATGGCAGACGATTCCAAAATGTCCATATACAGACAGCTAGCTACGTGGCATAGTAGTGCAACATTTCCAAGTACAGAGTTGTAGCTTCATGGCAGATGAGTACAACATGCTCATATAATGAGACTTAGCTACATGGCAGATGAGTACAACATGTGTATATATAGAGAAGTAGCTACAAGGAAGATGAGTCCAACATGTTCATATACTAACATGGCAGATGAATCCAACATGAGTATATTTAGAGGGCAAGCTACAAGGCAGATGAGTCCTACATGTTCATACACAGAGAGCTAGCTACATGGCTGATGAGCCCAACATGTCCATATGCTGAGAGCTAGATACATGTCAGAGTAGACCAAAATGTCCATATACAGAGTACTAGCTACATGGCACATGAGCCCAACAAATGTGTATTTAGAGGGTTAGCTACAAGTCACATGAGTCCAATATGTTCACACAGAGAGAGCTGGCTACATTGCTGATGAGTCCAACATGTTCCTATAGAGAGAGCTATCTACATGGCAGACAATTCAATATGTTCATATATAGAGAACAACCTACAAAATGCACATCAGCCCAATATATCCATGCACAGAAAGCTAGCTACATGGCAGACGAGTCCAAAATATCCGTATACAGAGAGATAGCTACATAGCAGCGGAGTGCAACATTTCCATATTCAGTGTTCTGGCTACCTGGCCGATGAGTCCAACATGTCCATATACTGAGAGCTAGTTACACTGCAGAGTAGTCCAACATGTAATATACAGAGAAATAGCTACAAGGCAGATGAGTCAAACATGTCCACATACTAAGAGTTAGCCTCATGACCGGTGAGTCCAATATGTGTATATATAGAGGACTAGCTACAAGGCAGATTGGTCCAACATGTTCATACAGAGAGAGCTGGCTACATGGCTGATGAGTCCAACATGTCCCTATACAGAGAGCTAGCAACATGGCAGACAACTCCAATATGTTCATATACAGAGAGGTACCTACATGGCTAATCAGTCCAACATATCCAAGCACAGAGAGCTAGCTACATGGCAGACAAGTCCAAAATGCCCATATACAGAGAGCTAGCTACATAGCAAAGGAGTACAACATTTCCATATACAAAGTTCTAGCTACCTGGCAGATGAGTCCAACATGTCCATATACTGAGAGCTAGTTATATGGCAGAGTAGTCCAACATGTCATATACAGAGTACTAGCTACAATGCAGATGAATCCAACATGTACACATACTAAGAGTTAGCTTCATGGCAGATGGCTCCAACATGTGTATATATTGAGGACTGGCTACAAGGCAGATGAGTCCAACATGTTCATACAGAGAGAGCTGGCTACATGGATGATGAGTCCAACATGTCCATATACAGAGAGCTCACTACATGACAGCCAACACCAATAAATTCATATATAGAGAGCAACCTACTAAATGCAGATCAGCCCAACATATGCATGCACAGAATGCTAGCTACATGGCAGACAAGTCCAAAATATCCATATACAGAGAGCTAGATACATGAGAGAGAAGTGCTATATTTTCATATACAGAGTTCTAGCTCCATGGCAGATGAGTCCAACATGTCCATATACTGAGAGTTAGCTACATGACAGATGAGTCCAACAAGTGTATATTTAGAGGGATAGCTACAAGGCACATGAGTCCAATATGTTCACACAGAGAGAGCTGGCTACATGCAGAAGAGTCCAACATGAGTATATTTAGAGGGCAAGTAACAAGGTAGATGAGTCCAACATGTTCATACACAGAGAGCTGGCTACTAGGATGATGAGTCCAACATGTCCATATACTGAGAGCTACCTACATGGCAGACAAGTCCAATATGTTCATATACAGAGTGCTACCTACATCGCAGAACAGTTCAACATATCCATGCACAGAGATCGAGCTACATGGCAGACAAGTCCAAATTGTCCATATACAGAGAGCTAGCTACATGGCAGAGTAGTGCAACATTTCCATATATAGAGTTCTTGCTATGTGGCAGATGTGTCCAACGTGTCCAAATACTGAGAGCTAGCTACATGGCAGAGTAGTCCAACATGTCCAAATACAGAGTACTAGGTATATGGCA
>NW_006409163.1:144087-151205 GCF_000296735.1 Chrysochloris asiatica
ATACAGAGTACTAGGTATATGGCAGATGAGCCCAATATGTCCATATACTGAGGGTTAGCTACATGGCAGATAAGTCCAACATGTGTATTTATAGAACACAAGACACAAGGCCGATGAGTTCAACATGTTCATACAGAGAGAGCTAGCTACATGCCTGATGAGTCCAATATGTCCATACCCTGAGAGCTACCTACATGCTAGACAAGTCCAATTGGTTCTTATACAGAGAGCTATTTACATGGCAGATCAGTCCAACATAGCCATGCACAGAGATGGAGCTACATGGCAGACGTGTCAAAAATGTCCATAGACAGAGAGCTACCTACATGGCAGAGTAGTGCAGCATTTTCATATACAGACTTCTAGCTACATGGCATATGAGTCCAACATGTCCATATACTGAGAGCTAGCTACATGGCAGAGTAGTCCCACATGTTTATATACAGAGTTCTAGGTTTATGGCAGATGAGCCCAACATGTCCATAAACTGAGGGTTAACTACATGGCAGATAAGTCCAACATGTGTATATAGAGAGGAGCAGACACAAGGCAGATGAGTCCAACATGTTCATACAGAGAGAGCTGGCTACATGGCTGAGGAGTCCAAAATGACCATATGCAGAGAGCTAACTACATGGCAAACAAGTCCAATATCTTCATATAAAGAGACCTACCTGCACGGCAGGTCAGTCCAACATATCAATGCACAGAGAGCTAGCTACATGGCAGACGAGTCCAAAATGTCCATATGCAGAGAACTAGCTACATGGCAAAGTAATGCAACATTTACATATACAGAGTTCCAGCTACATGGCAGATGAGTCCAACATGTCCATATGCTGAGAGTTAGCTATATGGCAGATGAGTCCAACATGTCCTTCGACAGAGTACTAGGTATATGGCAGATGAGTCCAATATGTCCATATACTCATGGTTAGCTACATGGCATATAAGTCCAACATGTGTATATATAAAGGACAAGCTACAAGGCAGATGAGTCTAACATGTTCATACAGAGAAAACTCGCTACATGGCAGAAAAGTCCATTATGTTCATATACAGATAGGTAACTACAATGCAGAAAAGTCCAATATATCCATGCACAGAGAGCTCGCTACATGGCACACGTGTCCAAAATGTCCATATACAGAGAGCTAGCTACATGGCAGTGTAGTCCAACATTTCCATGTACAGAGTACTAGCTTCATGGCACATGAGTCCAACTAGTCCATATACTGAGAATTAGCTACATGGCAGAGAATCCAATATGTTCATTTACAGAGAGCTACCTACAAGGCAGAACAGTCCAACATATCTATGCACATAGAGCTAGCTACAAGGCAGACGTTTCCAAAATGAGTGCAACATTTCCATGTACAGGGTTCTAGCTTCATGGCAGATGAGTCCAACTTGTCTATGTACTGAGAGTTAAGTACATGTCAGATGAGTCCAACATGTGTATAATTAGAGGACTAGCTACAAGGCAGATGAGTCTAACATGTTCATAAACAGAGAGCTAACCACATGGCTGATGAGTCCAACTTGTCCATATACTGAGAGCTACCTACATTGCTGACAAGTCCAATATGTTCATATAAAGAAAGCTACCTACATGGCAGATCAGTCCAACATATCCATACACAGAGAGCTAGCTACATGGCAGACGTCTCCAAAATGTCCATATACCGAGAGATAGATACATGACAGAGTAGTGCAACTTTTCCATATACAAAGTTGCACCTCCATGGCAGATGAATCCAACATGTCCATATACTGAGAATTATCTACTTGGCAGATGCGTCCAACATATGTATATATAGAGGAGTAGCTACAAGGCAGATGAGAGCAACATGTTCATACAGAGAGAGCTGGCTACATGGCTGAGGAGTCCCACATGTCCATATCCAGAAGGCTAGCTACATGGAAGATCAGTCTAACATATCCATGCATCGAGAGCTAGCTACAATGCAGACAAGTCCAACGTGTTCATATACTGTGAGCTAGCTACATGGCAGATTAATCCAACATGATCATATACAGTGTACAAACTACATTCCAGATAAGTCCAACATATGCATATATAGAGCACTAGCTACAAGGTAGATGTATCCAACATGTTCATACAGAGAGAGCTAGCTACATGGTAGACTAGTTGAATATCTTCATATACACATTGCTACCTACAAGGCAGATCAGTTCAACATATCTATGCACAGAGAGCTAGCTAGATGGCAGAGTAGTCCAATATGGCCATATACATGTTACTAGCTACATGGCAGATGACTTCAACATGTCCATATACTGAGAGTTAGCTACATGGCAGATGAGTCCAACATGTGTTTATTTACAGGGCTAGCTACAAGGCAGATGAGTTTAATATGTTCATACAGAGTGACCTGACTACAAGGCTGATGAGTCCTGCATGTCAATGTACAGAGAGCTAGCTACATGGCAGACAACTCCAATATGTTCATATATAGAGAGTAACCTACAAAATGCACATTGGCCAAACATATGCATGCAAGAAAGCTAGCCACATGAAAGACGAGTCCAAAATGTCCATATACAGAGAGCTAGATACATGACAGAATTGTGCAATATTTCCAAATAAAGTATTCTGGCTACACGGCAGATGATTCCAACGTGCCCATATGCTGAGAGCTAGCTAGATGGCAGAGTAGTCCAACATGGCCATATACAGAGAACTAGCTACATGGTAGATGACTTCAACATGTCCATATACTGAGAGTTAGCTACTTGGCAGATTAGTCCAAAATAGTCACATACAGAATACGAGGTATATGGCAGATGATTCCAACATATCCATATACTGAGGGCTAATTACATGGCAGATACGTACAACTTGTGTATATATAGAGGACTAGCCACAAGACAGATGAGTCCAACATATTCATATAGATTGAGCTAGGAACATGACAGACAAGTCCAATATGTTTATATACAGAAAGCAACCAAAAGGCAGATCAGTCTAACATATCTATGCACTGAGAGCTAGCAACATGGCACACAAGTTCAAAACGTCCATATACAGAGAGGTATCTACATGGCAGAGTAGTGCAACATTTCCATGTACAGAGTTCTAGCTTCATTGCAGATGAGTCCAACATATTCATATACTGAGAGTTAGCTACATAGCAGATGAGTCCAACATGAGTATATTTAGAGGGCAAGCAAAAAGGCAGATGAGTCCAACATGTTCATACACAGAGAGCTGGCTACATGGCTGATGAGTCCAACATGTCCATATATTGAGAGCTACCTATATGGCAGAAAAGTCCAATATGTTCATATATAGCAAGCTAACTACATAGCAGATCAGTCCAACATATCCATGCACAGAGAGTGAGCTGCATGGCAGACGAGTCCAAAATGTCCATATACAGCGAGCTAGCTACATGGCAGAGTAGTGCAACATTTCCATATACAGAGTTCTAGTTCCATGGTAGATGAGTCCAACGTGTCCATATACTGAGAGCTAGTTGCATGGAACAGTAGTCCAACATATCCATATACAGAGTACTAGGTATATGGCAGATGAGCCCAACATGTCCATATACTGAGGCCTAGCTACATGGCAGATAAGTCCAACATGTGTATATAGAAAGGACAAGAAACAAGGCAGATGAGTTCAACATGTTCATTCAGAGAGCGCTGGCTACATGGCTGAGGAGTCCAACATGTCCATATACAGAGAGGTAGCTACTTGGCAGACAAGTCCAATACGTTCATATAAAGAGAGCTACCTACATGGCAGATAAGTCAAACATACCCACGCACAGTGAGCTAGCTACTTGGCAGATGAGTCCAAAATGTCCATATACAGATAGCTAGCTACATGGCAGAGTAGTGCATCATTTCCATATACAGAGTTCTAGCTTCATGGCAGATGAGTCAACATGCACATATACTGAGAGTTAACTACATGGCAGATGAGTCCAATATGTTCTCACAGAGAGAGGTGGCTACATGGCTGATGAGTCCAACATGTCCCTTTACTGAGAGCTAGCTACATGGCAGACAACTCCAATATTTTCATATATCGAGAGCAATCTACAAAATGCACATCAGCCCAACATATGCATGCAAAGAAAGCTAGCTACATGACAGACGAGTCCAAAATGTCCATATACAGAAAGCTACATACATGACAGAGTAGTGCAATATTTCCAAATAAAGTATTCTGACTACATGGCAGATGAGCACAACATTTCCATATTCTGAGAGTTAGCTACATGGCAGATGAGTCCAACATATGTATATAGAGAGGACTAGCTACAAGGCAGATGAGTCCAACATGTTCATACAGAGAGAGCTCGCTACGTGGTTGATGAGTCCCATATGTCTATATACAGAGATCTATTTACATGGAATATCAGTCTAACATATTCATGCACAGAGAGCTAGCTACATGGCAGACGAGACCAACGTGTCCATTTACTTAGAGCTAGCTACATGGCAGAGTAGTACAAGATAATTATATAGAGAGTAGTAGCTACATGCCAGATAAGTACAACATGTGTATATATCGAGGACTAGCTACAAGGCAGATCAGTCCAACATATCCATGCACAGAGAGCTAGCTACATGGCAGAAGAGTCCAAAATGTCCATATACAGCGAGCTAGCTAAATTGCAGAGTAGTGCAACGTTTCCATATAAAGAGTTCTAGCAACATGGCAGATGACTCCAACGTGCCCATATGCTGAGAGCTAGTTACATGGCAGAGTAGTCCATCATGTCCATATAGAGAGTACTAGCTACATATCAAATGAGTCCAACATGTCTATGCTGAGAGTTAGCTACATGGCAGATGAGTCCAATATGTTCAAACAGAGAGAGATGGTACATGACTGATGAGTCCAACACGTCCATATATAGAGAGCTAGCTACACGACAGACAAGTATGAAATGTTCATATACAGAGAGCAACCAACGAAATGCAGATCAGCCCAACATATCCATGCACAGAAAGCTAGCTATATGGAAGACGAGTCCAAAATATCCATATACAGCGAGCTAACTACATGGTATATTAGTGCAACATTAACATATACAATGTTCTGGCTACATGGCAGATGAGTCCAACATGTCCATATACTGAAAGCTAGCTACATGGGAGAGTAGTCCAACATGTCATATACAGAGTATTAGCTACATGGAAGATGAGTCCAACATGTCCATACACTGAGAGTTAGCTACTTGGCAGATGAGTCCAACATATGTATATATAGAGGACTAGCTACAAGGCAGGTGACTCCAACATGTTCATACAGAGAGCTGGCTACATGGCTGATAAGTCCAACATGTCCATATACAGAGAGCTAGCTACATTGCAGACAAGTCCAATATGATCATATACATAGAACTCCCTACATGGAAGATAACTCCAACATATCCATACACAGATGCTAGATACATGGCAGACGAGTCCAAAATGTCCATATACAGAGAGCTAGCTGCATGACACAATAGTGTAACATTTCCATATACAGTATTCTGGCTACATGGCAGATGAGTCCAACTTGTCCATATACTGAGGCTAGCTACATAGCAGAGTAGTCCATCATATCCATATACAGAGTACTAGCTACATGGTAGATGAGTCCAACTTGTATATATATAGAGGACTAGTTACAAGGCAGATGGGTCCAACATGTTCATACAGAGAGAGCTGGCTACATGGCTGATAAGTCCAACATGTCCATATACAGAGAGCTAGGTACATGGTAGAAAAGTCCAAAATGTTCATATACAGAGAGCTATCTACAAAATGCATATTAGCCCAACATATCTATGCACAGAAATCTAGCAATATGGCAGACGAGTCCAGAATGTCCATATGAAGAGAGCTAGCTACAAAGCAGAGTAGTGCAACATTTCCATATACAGTGTTCTGGCTACAACGCAGATTAAGTCCAACGTGTCCATATACTGAGAGATAGCTACAATGCAGAGTAGTCCAACATATCCATATGCAGAGTACTAGCTACATGGCAGATGAGACCAACATGTCCATATACTGAGAGTTAGCTACATGGCAGATGAGTCCAACATGTGTATACATAGAGGACTAACTACAAGGCAGATGAGTCCAACATGGTCATACAGAGAGAGTTGTCTAGATGGCTGATGAGTCCAACATATCCATAAACATAGAGCTAGCTACATGACAGACTAGTCCAATAAGTTCATATACAGAGAGCTTGCTACATGGGTGAGTAGTGCAACATTTCCATATACAAAATTTCAGCTTCTTGGCAGATGAGTCCAATGTGTCCATATACTGAGAGCGAGCTACATAGCAGAGTAGTCCACCATGTCCATATACAGAGTACTAGCTCCTTGGCAGATGAATCCAACATGTCCATATTCTGAGAGTCATCTACATGACAGATGAGTCTATTGTGTATATATATACACCACTAACTACAAGGCAGATTACTCCAACAAGTTCATACAGAAAGAGCTGGCTACATGGATGATGACTCCAACTTGTCCATATAAAGAGCTAACTACATGGTAGACAAGTCCAATATGTTCCTATACTGAGAGCTACCTACATGGCAGATCAATCCAACATTTCCATGCACGGAGAGCTTGCTACATGGCAGACAAGTCCAAAATGACCATATACAGAGAGCTAGCTACATGGCAGAGTAGTGCTACATTTCCATATACAGAGTTCTAGGTACATGGCAGATGATTCCAACGTGTCCATGTACTGAGAGCTAGCTTCATGGCAGAGTAGTTCAACATGTCCATATACAAAGTACTAGCAACATGGCAGAGGAATCCAACATGTTCATATGCTGAGAGTTAGCTACATGGCAGATGTGTCCAACTTGTGTATATATAGAGGACTAGCTCCAAGTCAGATGAGTCCAAAATGTTCAAACAGAGAGAGCTGCATACATGGCTGATGAGTCCAACATGTCCATATATAGAGAGCTAGCTACAAGTTAGACAAGTCCAAAATGTTCATGTACAGAGACCTATCTACAAAATGCATATCACCCCAACATATCCATGCGCAGAAACCTAGCTCCATAGCAGAAAAATCCAAAATGTCCATATACAGAGAGCTAGCTAAATGGCAGA
>NW_006409163.1:151879-159818 GCF_000296735.1 Chrysochloris asiatica
CTACATGGCAGATGAGTCCAACATGTCCATATAGTGAGAGTTAGCTACATGGCAGATGAGTCCAAAATGTTTATATATAGTGGACTAGCTACAAGGCAGATGAGTCCAACATGTTCATACAGAGAGAGATGAAATCATGGCTGATGAGTCCAACAAGTACATATATAGAGAGTTAGCTTCATGGCAGACAAGTTCAATCTGTTTATGTACAGATTCCTACCTACAGGGCAGATCAGTCCAACATATCCATGCACAGAGAGCTAGCCACATGGCAGACGAGTCCAAAATGTCCATAAACAGAAAACTATCTATGTGACAGAGTACTGCAACATTTCCATATACAGAGTTCTAGTTACATGGCAGATGAGTCCATCGTGTCCATATACTGAGAGCTAGCTACATGGCAAAGGGGTCCAACAAGTCCATATACAGAGCACTAGCTGCATGGCAGATGAGTCCAACCTGTCCATATACTGAGAGTTAGCTACAAAATACAGATGAGTTCAATATGTGTATATATAGAGGACTTGCTACAAGGCAGATGAGTCCAACATGTTCATACAGAGAGAGCTGGCTACATGGCTGATGGTCCAATATGTCCATATACAGAGAGCTAGCTACATGGCAGATAAGTCCAACATGTGTATATATAGAGGACTAGCTACAAGGGAGATGATTCCAACATGTTCATACAGAGAGAACTGTCTATGTGACTGATGAGTCCCACATGGCCATGTACAGAGAGCTAACTATATGGCAGGCAATTCCAATATGTTCATATACAGAGAGCTACCTACATAGCAGATCAGTCCAATATATCCATGCGCAGAGAGCTAGCTACATGTCAGATGAGTCCAAAATGTCCATATAGAGAAGTAGCTACATGGCTGAATATTGCAACATTTCCATATAAAGAATTCTAGCTACATGGCAGATGAATACAACGTGTCCATATACTGGGAGCTAGCTACATAGCAGAGTAGTCCACTATGTCCATATACAGCGTACTAGCTACATGGCAGATGAGTCCAACATGTGTATATATAGACCACTAGCTACAAGGCAGAGGAGTCCATACAGAGAGAGCTGGCTACATGGCTGATGATTCCAACATGTTCATATAGAGAGCTTACTACAGGGCAGACAAGTCCAATATGTTCATATACAGCGAGCTACCTACATGGCAGATCAATCCAACACATCCAGGCACAGAGAGCTAGCTACATGGAAGACAAATATAAAATGTACATACACAGAGAGCTGGCTACCTGGCTGATGAGTCCAACATGTCCATAAGTACAGAGCTAGCTACATGGTAGACAAGTCGAAAATGTTCATATACAGAGAGTTATCTACAAAATGCATATCAGCCAAACATATCCATGCATAGAAAGCTAGCAACATGGCAGTCAAGTCGAAAATGTCCATATACAGACAGCTAGCTAAATGGGAGAGTAGTGCAACATTTCCATATACAGTGTTCTGGTCACATGGCAGATGAGTGCAAAGTGTCCATATAATGAGAGCTAGCTATATTGCAGAGTAGTCCAACATGTGCATATACAGAGTACTAGATACATGGCAGAGGAGTCTAACATGTCTATATACTGAGAGTTAGCTACATGGCAGATGAGTCCATCATGTGTATATATAGAGGACTAGCTGCAAGGGAGATGACTCCAACATGTTCATACAGAGAGAGAGGGCTACATGTCTGATGAGACCCACATGTCCATATACAGAGAGCTAGCTACATGGCAGACAAGTCCAATATGTTCATATACAGAGAGCTACCTACATGGCAAATCAGTCCAACATAACCCATGCACAGAGAGCTAGCTACATGGCAGACGAGTACAAAATGTCCATATACACAGAGTTAGCTACATGGCTGAGTAGTGCAACATTTCCATATACTGAATACTAGCTACATATCAGATGAGTCCAAAGTGTCCATATACTGAGAGCTAGCTACATGGCAGAGTATTCCACCATGTTCATATACAGAGTACTACCTACATGGCAGATGAGTACAACATGTCCATATATTGAGAGTTAGCTGCATGGCAGATGAGTCCAACATGCCCATATACAGAGTACTAGGTATATGGCAGATGAGTCCAACAGGTCCAGATACTGAAGGTTAGCTACATGGCAGATACATCCAACATGTTTATATATAGAGGCCTAGCTACTTGGCGGATGAATCCAACTTGTTCATACAGAGAGAGCTAGCTACATGGCAGACAAGTCCAATATGTTCATATACAGAGAGCTACCTACAAGGCAGATAAGTCCAAACTATCCATGCACAGACAGCTAGCTACATGGCAGACGAGTCCAACATGTTCATATACAGAGAGCTAGCTACATGGCAGAGTACTACAACATTTCCATATACAGAGTTACAGCTACATGGCAGTTGAGTCCAACATGTTCATATATTGAGAGTTAGCTACGTGGCAGTGAGTCCAACATATGTATATATAGAGGAGTAGCTACAAGGAAGATGAGTCAAACATGTTCATACAGAGAGAGCTGGCTACATGGCTGAGGAGTTCCACATGCCCATATACAGAGAGCTAGCTACATGGAAGATCAGTCTAACATATCCATGAATCGAGAGCTAGCTACATGGCAGACGAGTCCAACGTGTCCATATACTGAGAGCTAACTACATGGCAGAATAGTCCAATATGATCATATACAGAGTACAAGCTACATTCCAGTTAAGTCCAACATGTGTATATATAGAAGACTAGATACAAGGCAAATGAGTCCAACCTGTTCATACAGTGAGACCTAGCTACATGGCACAAAAGTGCAATATCTTCATATACAGAGAGCTACCTAAAAGGCAGATCAGTCTAACATATCTATGCACAGAGAGCTAGCAACATGGCAGACGAATTCAAAATGTCCATATACAGAGAGCTAGCTACATGGCAGACTAGTGAAACATTTCCATGTACAGAGTTATAGCTTCATGGCAGATGAGTCCAACATGTCCGTATATTGAAAGCTAAATACATGGCAGATGAGTCCAACATGTGTATATATAGAGGACTGACTACAAGGTAGATGAGTCAAACATATTCATATACTGAGAGTTAGCTACATGGCAGATGAGTCCAACATGGGTATATTTAGAGGGCAAGCTGCAAGGCAGATGAGGGTAACATGTTCATACACAGAGAGCTGGCTACATGGCTGATGAGTCCAACATGTCCAGAGTAGTGCAACATGACCATATACAGAGTTGTAGGTACATGTCAGATGACTCCAACTTGTTCATATCCTGAGGGCAAGCTACATGGCAGAGTAGTCCAACATGTCCATATAATGAGAGTTAGCTACATGGCAGATGAGTCCAACATATCCCTATACAGAGAGCTAGCTCCAAGGCAGACAACTCCAATATGTTCATATACAGAGAGCTACCTAACTGACAGATCAGTTTAGCATATCTGTCCTCAGAGAGTGAGCTACATGGCAGACGAGTCCAAAATGTCCATATACAGACAGTTAGCTATACAGAAGAGTAGTGCAACTTATCCATATACAGAGTTCTAGCTATATGGTACATGAGTCCAAAGTTTCCATGTACTGAAAGCTAGTTACATGGCAGAGAAGTCAAACATGTCCATATACAGACTACTATCTACTTGGCAGATAAATCCAACATGTCTGTATGCTGAGAGTTAGCTACATGGTAGATGAGTCCAAAATATTCATATACAGAGAGCTACCTCCAAAATGGAAATCAGCACATCATATCAACGCACATAAAGCTAGTTACATGGCAGACAAGTCCATAACGTCGATATACAGAGAGCTAACTATAGGTCAGAATAGTGCAACATTTCCATATACAGTGTTCTAGCTACATGGTAGATGAGTCCAACATGTCCATATACTGAGAGTTAGCTTCTTGGCAGATGATTCCAACATGTATATATAGAGGACTAGCTACAATGCAGAAGAGTCCAATATGTTCATACAGAGAGAGCTGGCTACATGGCTGATGACTCCAACATGTCAATATGCAGAGAGCTAGCTCCATTGCAGACAAGTCCAATACATTCATTTACACAGAGCTACCTACATGGCAGATCAGTTGAACATATCAATACACAGAGAGCCAGCTACATGGCAGACGAGTCAAAAATGTCCATATTAAGAGAGCTAGCTACATGGCATAGTATTCCTATATTTCAATATACAGAGTTGCAGCTACATGGCAGATGAGTTCAACATGTCCATATAAAGAGAGTTAGCTACATGGCAGATGAGTCCAACATGATTATATACAGAGTACTAGCTACATGGCAGATAAGTCCAACATGTGTATATATAGAGGAGTAGGTACAAGGCAGATGAGTCCAACATGTTCATACAGAGAGAGGTGGCTACATGGTTAATGAGTCCCACATGTCCATATACAGAGAGCTAGTTATATGGAAGATCAGTCTAAAATATCCATGCACAGAGATCTAGCTACATGGCAGAAGAGTCCAAAGTTTACATATACTAAGAGATAGCTACATGGCAGAGGAGTCCAACATGCTTATATACAAAGTAGTAGTTACATAGCAGATAATTCCAACATGTGTATATATAGAGGTAGTAGCTACAAGGCAGATGAGTCCAACATGTTCATACAGACAGAGATGGCTACATGACTGATCAGTCCCACATGTGCATATATGGAGAGCTAGCTACATGGAAGATCAGTCTAACATTTACATGCAAAAGAACTAGCTACATGGAAGACGAGTCCAATGTATCCATATATTGAGAGCTAGCCACATGTCAGAGTAGTCCAACATGATTATATAAAGAGTATTAGGTACATGCCAGATAAGTCCAGCATGTGTACATATACTGGACTAGGTACAAGGCAGATGAGTCCAACATGTTCATACAGAGAGAGCTAGCTACAAAGCAAACTAGTCCAATATGTTCATATACAGAGAGCTACCTACAAGGCAGATCAGTGCATCATAACCATGCACAGAGAGCTAGCTACATGGCAGACTAGTACAAAATGTCCATATACAGAGAGCTACCTACATGGCAGAGTACTCCAACATATCCATATACAGAGTACTAGCTACAAGGCAGATGAGTCCAACGTGTCTATATACTGAGAATTAGCTACAAAATGCATATGAGTCCAACTTGTGTATATATAGGACTTGCTACAAACAAATGAGTTCAACATGTGCATACAGAGACAGCTGACTTCATGACTGATGAGTCCAACATGCCCATATACAGAGAGCTACCTACATGGCAAACAAGTCCAATTGGTTCATATACAGAGAGCAAACTACATGGCAGATCAGTCCAACATATCCATGCACAAAGAGCTAGTTACATGGCAGATGAGTCCAAAATGTCCATTTACAGAAAGGTAACTACATGGCAGGGTAGTGCAACATTTCCATCTACACAGTACCAGCTACATGGCAGATGAGTCCAACATATCCATATTCTGAGATTTAGCAAAATGGCAGATGAGTCCAACATGTGTATATTTAGAGTCTAGCTACAAGCCAGTTGAATCCAATATGTTCATACACAGAGAGCTGGCTACATGACTGATGATTCCAACATGTCCATATACTGAGAGCTAACTACATGGCAGACAAGTCCAATATGTTTATATACAGAGAGCTACCTATATAGCAGATCAGTCGAACATATCCATGCACAGAGAGCTAGCTACATGGAAGACGAGTCCAAAATATCGATATACAGAGAGCAAGCTAAATGACAAAGCAAGTGCAACATTTCCATATACAGAGTTCTAGCTACATGGCAGATGAGTCCAACAAGTCTATATACTGAGTGTTAGCTACAAAATGCAGGTGACTCCAACATGTATATTTATATAGGAATTGCTAAAGTGAATATGAGTCCAAAATGATCATACAGAGAGAGTGGTCTACATGGCTAATGATTAAAACATGTCCATATACAGAGATCTAGCTACTTGGCAGACAAGTCCAATATGTTCATATAGAGAGCTACCTACATGGCAGATAAGTCCAACATATGCATGCACAGAGAGCTAGCTACATGGCAGACGAGTCCACAATGTCCATATACAAAGAGCTAGCTACATGGCACATTAAGTGCAACAATTCCAAATACAGAGTTCTAGCTACATGGCAGATGAGTCCAACATGACCATATTCTGAGATTTAGCAAAATGGCAGATGAGTCCAACATGTGTATATTTAGAGTGCTAGCTACAAGGCAGATGAGTCTACATGTTCATACAAAGAGAGCTGTCTACATGACTAATGAGTCCAACATGTCCATTTACAGAGAGCTAGCTACAAGGCAAACAAGTCCAATATGTTCACATATAGAGAGCTACCTATATAGCAGATCAGTCGAACATATCAATGCACAGAGAGCTAGCTATATTGAAGACGAGTCCAAAATATCCATATACAGAGAGCTAGCTAGATGGTAGAGTATGAGCAACATATCGATATACAGAGTACTAGCTACATGGCAGATGAGTTCAACATTCCTATGTACTAGGAATTAGCTACAAAATGCATATGAGTCTAACATGTGTATATATACAGGACTTGCTACAAGTAGATGGGTCCAACATGTACATACAGAGAGAGCTGACTTCATGACTGATAAGTCCAACATGCCCATATTCAGAGAGCTACCTACATGGCAAACAAGTCCAATATGTTCATATACAGAGAGCTACCTACATGGCAGATCAGTCCAACATATCCGTGCACAGAGAGCTAGCTACATGGCAAATGAGTCCAAAATGTCCATATACAAAAAGCTAACTACATGGCAGAGTATTGCAACATTTCCATCTACACAGTACTAGCTACATGGCAGATGATTACAACATGTCCATATATTGAGATTTAGCAAAATGGCAGATGAGTCCAACATGTTCATACACAGAGAGCTGGCTACTTGGCTGATAATTCCTACATGTCCATATATTGAGAGCTAGCTACATGGCAGATAAGTCCAATATGTTCATATACAGAGTTCTACCTACAGGGCATATCAGTCCAACATATCCATACATAGAGAGCTAGCTACATGGCAGATTAGTCCAAAATGTCCATATACAGAGAGCTAGCTACATGGCAGAGTAAGTGCAACATTTAAGTAGACAGAGTTTTTGCTACATGGAAGATGAGTCCAAAGTGTCAATACACTGAGAACTAGCTACATGTCAGAGTAGTCCTACATGACCATATACAGAGTACTACCTACATAGCAGATGAATCCAACATGTCCATATACAGAGAATTACTTACAAAATGCAGAGATGTCAAACATATGTATATAGAGAGGATTTGCTACAAGGCAGCTGAGTCCAAAATATTCATATAGAGAGTGCAGGCTACATGGCTGATATGTCCAACATGTCCATATACAGAGACATAGATACATGGCAGGCAAGTCCAATATGTTCATATACAGAGAGCTACCTACATGGCAGATCAGTCCAACATATCCATGTACAAAGAGCTAGCTACATGGCAGACGAGTCCACAATGTCCATCTATAGAGAGCTAGCTACATGGCAGAGTAAATGAAGCATTTCCATATTCAGAGTTCTAGCTACATGGCAGATGAGTCCAACGTGTCCATACACTGAGACCTAGCTACGTGGCAGATGAGTCCAACATGTCCATATACTGAGAGTTAGCAAAATGTCAAATGAGTCCAAAATGTGTATATTTAGAGGGCTATCTACAAGGCAGATGAGTCCAATATGTTCATCCACAGCGAGCTGGATACATGGCTGATGATTCCAACATGTCCATATACTGAGAGCTACCTACATGGCAGAGTACTCCAACATATCCATATACAAAGCACTAGCTATATGGCAGGTGACTCCAACATGTCCATATACTAAGAATTATCAACA
>NW_006409163.1:159997-161663 GCF_000296735.1 Chrysochloris asiatica
TATATATATGATTTGCCACTAGGCAGATGAGTCCAACATGTTCACACAGAAAGAGCTGACTACTTGACAGATGAATCCAACATGCCCATATACAGAGAGCTAACTACATGTCAGATAAGTCTCAAAGGTTCATATACAGAGAACTACATACATGGCAGATCAGTCCAACAAATCCATGCACAGAGAGGTATCCACATGGCATGTGAATTCAAAATATCCATATACTGAGAGCTAGCTACATGGCAGAGTAGTGCAACATTTAAATATAGAGTACTGGCTACTGGACAAATGAGTCCAACATGTCCATATACTGAGAATTAGCTACCAAATGCAAATGAGTCCAACATGTGTATATATAGAGGAATTGCTACAAGGCAGATGAGTCCAAAATATTCACACAGTGAGAGCGGGCTACATGGCTGATGACTCCAACATGCCCATATACAGAGAGCTAGCTACATGGCAGACATGTGTAACATGTTCATATACCGAGAGCTACCTACATGGCAGATCAGTCCAACATATCCATGTGCAGAGACTTAGCTACATGGCAGACGAGCCGAAAATATCCATATACAGAGGGGTAGATACATGTAGAGTAGTCCAACTTGTCCATATACAGAGTTCGAACTACATGGAAGATCAGTCAAACATATCCATGCACTGAGAGCTAGATACATGGCAGATGAATCCAAAATGTCCATATACAGAAAGCTAACTACATGGCAGAGTAGTGCAATATTTCCATCTACACAGAACTAGCTACATGGAAGATGAGTCCAACATGTTCATATTCTGAGATTTAGCAAAATACAGATGAGTCCAACATGTGTATATTTAGAGTGCTAGCTACAAGGCAAATGAGTCCAACATGTTTATACAAAGAGAGATGTCTACATGACTAATGACTCAAACATGTCCATATACAGAGAGCTAGTTACAAGGCAGACAAGTTCAATATGTTCATATTCAGAGAGCTACCTACATAGCACATCAGTTGAACATATCCATTCACAGAGAGCAAGCTATATGGAACATGAGTCCAAAATATCCATATACAGAGAGCTAGCTAAATGGCAGAATAAGTGCAACATATCCATATACAGAGTAGTACTAGCTACATGGCAGATGAGTCCAACATGCCCATATTCTGAGAATTAGCTACAGAATGCATATGAGTCTAACATGTGTATATATATACAGTAATTGCTACAAGCAGATGAGTCCAACATGTGCATACAGAGAGAGCTGACTTCATGATTGATAAGTCCAACATGCCCATATTCAGAGAGCTACCTACATGGCAAACAAGTCCAATATGTTCATATACAGAGAGCTAGCTACATGGCAGATGAGTCCAAAATGTCCATATACAGAAAGCTAACTACATGGCAGAGTATTGCAACATTTCCATCTACACAGTACTAGCTACATGGCAGATGAGTACAACATGTCCGTATACTAAGATTTAGAAAAATGGCAGATGAGTCCAACATGTTCATACACAGAGACCTGGCTACTTGGCTGATAATTCCTACATGTCCATATACTGAGAGCTAGCTACAGGGCAGACAAGTCCAATATGTTCATATAAAGAGTGCTACCTACAGGGCAGATCAGTCCAACATATCCATGCATAGAGAGCTAGCTACATGGCAGACGAGTC
>NW_006409163.1:162683-165629 GCF_000296735.1 Chrysochloris asiatica
TTTCTACTCCGGTAAAGATTTACACCCTTGGAAACCCTGTACAGGGTCGCTATGGGTCGGACCCGACTCGATGGCACTTAACAGCAGCAGCACTTACATGGCAGATCAGTCCAACATATCCATGCACAGAGAGCTAGCTACATGGCAGAGGAATCCAAAATGTCCATATATAGTGAGCTAGCTCCATGGCAGAGTAGTGCAACATTTCCATATACATAGATCTAGCTGCATCGGAGATGAGTCCAACGTGTCCAGATACTGAGAGCCAGCTACATGGCAGAGTAGTCCAACATGTCCATATACAGAGTACTAGCTACATAGCAGATGAGTACAACATGTCCATATATTGAGAGTTAGCAACTTGGCAGATGAGTCCAACATGTGTATATTTAGAGGGCGAGCTACAAGGCAGATAAGTCCAATATGTTCATCCACAGAGAGCTGGATACAAGACTGATGATTCCAACATGTCCGTATAGTTAGAGCTAACTACATGGCAGAGTAGACCTACATATCCATATACAGAGTACTAGCTACATGGCAGATGAGTACAACATGTCCATATACTGAGAATTAGCGACAAAATGCACATGAGTCCAACATGTGTATTTATAGAGGACTTTCTATAAGGCAGATGAGTCCAACATTTTCATAAGGAGAGAGCTGACTACATGACTGAGGAGTCCAAAATATCCTTATACAGAGAGCTAGCTACATGGAAGAGTAGTGCAACCTTTCCATCTACAGAGTACTAGCTACATGGCAGAAAAGTCCAACCTGTCCATATACCGAGATTTAGCAAATTGGCAGGTGAGTCCAACATGTGTATATTTAGAGTGCTAGCAACTAGGCAGATGAGTCCAGCATGTTCAAAGAGAGTGAGCTGTCTAATGGCTAATGAGTCCAATATGTCTATATGCAGAGAGCTAGATACATGGCAGATAAGTCCAATATGTTCATTTACAGAGAGCTACCTACATGGCAGATCAGTCCAACATATCCATGCACAGAGAGCTAGCTATATGCCAGAGGAATCCAAAATGTCCATATATAGTGAACTAGCTCCATGGCAGAGTAGTGCAACATTTCCATATACATAGTTCTAGCTACATGGGAGATGAGTACAACTTGTACAGATCCTGAGAGCCAGCTACATGGCAGAGTAGTCCAACATGTCCATATACAGAGTACTAGCTACATGGCAGATGAGTACAACATGTTCATATATTGAGAGTTAGCAACTTGGCAGATGAGTCCAACATGTGTATATTAAGAGGGCAACTACAAAGCAGATAAGTCCAATATGTTCATCCACAGAGAGCTGGATACATGGCTGATGATTCCAACATATCCGTATAGTAAGAGCTAACTACATGGCAGAGTAGACCTACATATCCATATACAGAGTACTAGCTACATGGCAGATGAGTACAACATGTCCATACACTGAGAATTGGCTACAAAATGCATATGAGTCCAACATGTGTATTTATAGAGGACTTGCTATAAGGCAGATGAGTACAACATGTTCATAAGGAGAGAGCTGACTACATGACTGATGAGTCCAAAATGCCCATATACAGAGAGCTAGCTACATGGAAGAGTAGTGCAACATTTCCATCTACAGAGTGCCAACTACATGGCAGATGAGTCCAACCTGTCCATATACCGAGATTTAGCAAATTGGCAGATGAGTTCAACATGTGTATATTGAGAGTTAACAACTTGGCAGATGAGTCCAACATGTGTATATTTAGAGGGCAACTACAAGGCAGATAAGTCCAATATGTTCATCCACAGAGAGCTGTCTACATGGCTAATGAGTCCAACATGTCCATATACAGATAGCTAGCTACATGGCAGACAAGCCCAATATGTTCATATACAGAGAGCTACATAAAAGGCAGATCAGTCCAACATATCCATGCACAGAGAGCTAGCTACATGGCAGACGAGTCCACAATGTCCATATACAGAGAGCTAGCTAAATGGCAGATTAAGTGCAACTTTTCCATAGTCAGAGTTCTAGCTACATGGCAGATGAGTCCAACGTGTCCATATACTGAGACCTAGCTACATGGACGAGTAGTTCAACATATCCATATACAGAGTACTAGCTACATGGTAGATGAGTCCAACATATCCTTGCACAGAGAGCTAGCTACATGGCAGACGAGTCCACAATGTCCATATACAGAGAACTACCCAGATGGCAGAGTAGTGAAACATTTCCATTTACAAAGTTCTAGCTACATGGCAGATGAGTCCAATGTGTCCATATACTGAGATGTAGCTACATGTCAGTGTAGTCCAACATGTCCATATACAGGGTACTACCAACATGGCAGATGAGTCCAATGTATCCATATACTGAGAGTTAGCAACGTGAAAGTTGAGTCCAAAATGTGTATATTTAGAGGGCTATCTAAAAGGCATATGAGTCCAATATGTTCATCTATAGAGAGATGGCTACATGGCTGATGATTCCAACATGTCCATATACTGAGAGCTAGCTACATGGCAGAGTACTCCAACATATCCATGCACAGAGAGCTAGCTACATGGCAGATGAGTCCACAATGTCCATATACAGAGGGATAGCTACATGGCAGAGTAAGTGCAACATTTCCATAAACAGAGTTCTAGCTACATGGCAGATGAGTCCAATGAATCCATATACTGAGAGCTAGCTACATGTCAGAGTAGTCCAACATGTCCAGCACAGTGTACTAGCTACATGGCAGATGAGTCCAATATGTTCATATACAGAGAGCTACCTACATGGCAGATCAGTCCAACATATCCATGCACACAGAGCTAGCTACATTGCAGACGAGTTCACAATGTCCATATACAGAATGCTAGCTACATGGCACAGTAAGTGCAACATTTCCACATAGAGAGTTCTAGCTACGTGGCAGATGGGTCCAATGTGTCCATATACTG
>NW_006409163.1:167089-173488 GCF_000296735.1 Chrysochloris asiatica
CCAACATGTCCATATACTGAGAGATAGCTACACGGCAGAGTAGTCCAACATATCCATATACAGAGTACTGGCTACATGACAGAGTAGTCCAACATGTCCATATACAGTGTACTAGCTACATGTGCATCGTTATGTTGGACTGATCTGCCATGTAGGTAGCTCTCTGTATATGAACATATTGGAGTTGTCTGCCATGTAGCTATCTCTCTATATATGGAAATGTTGGACTCATCAGCCATGTATCCTGCTCTTTCTGCATGAACATGTTGGACTTATCTGCCTTGTAGCTAGTCCTCTATATATACACATGTTGTACTCATATGATTTGTAGCTAATTCTCAGTATATGGACATGTTGGACTCATCTGCTATGTATCTAGAACTCTGTAAATGGACATGTTGAACCACTCTGCCATGTAGCTAGCTCTTTCTATATGGAGAGGATGTACCCATCTGCCATGTAGCTGGAACTCTGTATATGGAAATGTAGCACTACTCTGCCATGTAGCTACCCCTCTGTATATGGACAGTTTGGACTCGTATACCATGTAGCTAGCTCTCTGTGCATGAATATGTCAGATTGATCTGACATATAGGTAGCTATCTGTATATGAACATATTGGACTTGTATGCCATGTAGCTACCTCTCTGTATATGGGCATGTCGGGCTCATCAGTCATGTAGTCAGCTTTCTCTGTATGAACATATTGGACTCATCTGCCTTATATCAAGTCCTCTATAAATACACATGTTGGACTCATATGCATTTTGTAGGTAATATTCAGTATATGGACATGTTGGACTCATCTGCCATGAAGCCAGTATTCTGTTTATGGATATGTTGGACTCATCTGCCATGTTCCTTGAACTCTGTAAAAAGAAATGTTGCACTAATCTGCCATGTAGCTAGCTCTCTGTATATGGACATGTTGGACTCATCTGCCTTGTATCAAGACCTCTATATATACACATATTGAACTCTTATTCATTTTGTGGATAATTCTCAGTATATGGAAATGTTTGACTCATCTGCCATGTAGCTAGAACTCTGTATTTGGAAATGTTGCAGTACTCCGCCATGTAGCCAGCTCTCTGTGGATGGATATTTTGGACTGATCTGCCTTGTAGGTAGCTCTCTGTTTATGAACATACTGGAGTTGCCTGCCATGCAGTGAGCTCTCAGTATATGGACATGTTGGACTCATCAGCCATGTCGCCCGCTCTCTCTGTATGAATATTTTGTATACATCTGCCTAGTAGCAAGTCCTCTATATATACAGATGTTGGATTCATCTGCATTTTGTAGCTTACTCTCAGAATATGCACATGTTGGACTCATCTGCCATGTAGCTAGTACTCTATATATGGACATATTAGACTACTCTGACATGTAGCTAGCTCTCAGTATATACACGTTGGACTCATCTGCCGTGTAGGTAGGACATTGTATATGCAAAAGTTGCAGTACTGTGCCACGTAGGTAGCTCTCTGTATATTAACATTTTGGACTCGTCTGCCATGTAGCTAGCTCTTTGTGCATGGATATGGTGGAATGATCTGCCATGTAGTTTGCACTCTGTATATGAACATGGTGGACTTATCAGCCATGTAGATAGCTCTCTGTGTATGAACATGTTGGACTCATCTGCCTTGGAGCTAGCCCTCTAAATATACACATGTTGGACTCATCTGCCATATTGCTAATTCTCATTATATGGACATGTTGGACTCATCTGCCGTGTAGCTAGTACTCTACATATGGACATGTTGGACTACTCTTCCATGTAGCTAGCTCTCTGTGAATTGATAAGATGGACTGATCTTCAATGTAGTTAGCTATCTGTATATGAACATACCGGACTTTTTGGCCATGTGGCTATGTCTCTGAATATGGAAATGTTGGAATCATCAGCCATGTAGTCAGCTCTCTCTGTATGAACATTTTGGACTCATCTGCCGTATAGCAAGTCCTCTATATATACATATGTTGTACTCATATGCTTTTTGTAGGTAATTCTCAGTATATGGACATGTTGAAATCATGTAGCTAGACCTCTGTATATGGGAATGTTGCACTGCTCGGTCATGTACTAGCTCTGTGTATATGGACATTTAGGACTCGTCTTCTTTGTAGTTAGTTCTTTGTGCATGGATATGTTGGAATGATTTGCTATGTAGGTAGCTCTCTGTATATGGACATGTTGGACTCATCAGTCATGTATCCAGTTCTCTTTGTACGAGCATGTTGGACTCATATGATTGTAGCTATTCCTCTATATATACACATGGCAGACTCATCTTCCAAGTAGCTAACTCTCAGTATATGAACATATGGGACTCATCTGCCATGCAGCTAGTACTCTGTATATTGTCATGTTGAACTACTCTGCCATGTAGGTAGCTCTCTGTGCATGGATATGTTGGACTGATCTGCCATGTAGGTAGCTCTCTGAGTATTCACATATTGGACTTCTCTGCCATGTAGCTTGCTCTCTGTATATGGGCATGATGGATTCATCTGCCATGTAGCTAGTACTCTATATATGGATGTGTTGGAGTACTTTGCCATGTGGCTAGCTCTCAGTGTATGGACAAATAGGACTCATTTGCCATGTAGCTAGAACTCTGCATATGTAAATGTTGCACTACTCTGCCATGTAGCTAGCTCTCTGGATATGGATATGTTGAACTGATCTGCCATGTAGGTAGCTCTCTGTATATTAACATATTGGATTTCTCTGCCATGTAGCTAGCTCTCTGTATATGGACAAGTAGGACTCATCTGCCCTGTAGCTAGAACTCTGTATATGTAAATGTTGCACTACTCTGTCATGTAGCTAGCTCTCTGTATAAGGATATTTTGGACTAGTCTGTCAAGGAGGTAGCTCTCTGGGCATGGATATATTGGACTGATCTGCTATGAAGGTAGTTCTCTATATATGAACATATTGGATTTGTATGCCCTGTAGATACCTCTCAGTATATGGACAGGTTGCACTCATCCGCCATGAAGCCAGCTCTCTGTGTGTGAACATGACAGACTCATCTGTGTTGTAGCTAACCCTCTAAATATACACATATTGCACTCATCTGTTATGTAGCTAACTCTCAGTATATGGACATGTTGGACTCATCTGCCATGGAGCTAGAACTCTGTATATGGACATGTTGGACTCATCTGCCATGTAGCTAGCTCTCAGTATATGGACAAGTAGGACTCATCTGCCATGTAGGTAGAACTCTGTATATGGAAATGTTGCACTCTGACATGTAGCTAGCTATCTGTATATGGACATTTTGGACTCATCTGTCATGTAGTTAGCTCTCTGTACATGGATATGTTGGACTGATCTGCCATGTAGGTAACTCTCTGTATATGAACATATTGGACTTCTCTGCCATGTAGCTAGCTCTCTGTATATGGACATGTTACCACTCTGTCATGTAGCTAGCTCTCAGTATATGGACACATTGTACTCATCTGCCATGAAGCTAAACCTCTGTCCATGGAAATGTAGCTAGCTCTCTGTATAAGGACATTTTGTACTCGTCTACAATGTAGCTAGTACTCTGTATATGGACATATTGGATACTCTGCTATGTAACTAGCTGGAAGTATATGGAATCATGGACTCATCTGCCATGTAGCTAGGCCTCTGTATATGGAATTGTTGAACTTCTAGGACATGTAACTAGCTCTATGTATATGGACATTTTGGACTCGTCTGCCTAGTAGTTAGTTCTCTATGCATGGATACGTTGGACTGATCTGCTATGTAGGTAGATCTCTGTATATGAACATATTGGACTTCTCTGCCATGTTGTTAGCTCTCTGTATGTGGATATGTTGGACTCATCAGGCATGTATCCAGCTCTTTCTGTACGAGCAGTTAGTTAGTACTCTAAATATGCACATGTTGGACTAATCTGCCATGTTGCTAATTCTCAGTATATGGACATGTTGGAATAATCTGCCATATATCTTGTACTCTGTATATGGATATGTTGGACTACTCTTACATGTAGCTAGCTCTTTGTATAAGAACATATTGGACTTGTCTGCCATGTAGCCAGTTCTCTGTATACGGACATGTTAGACAACTCTGTCATCTAGCTAGCTCTCAGAATATGGACATTTTGGACTCATATGCCATGTAGCTAGGACTCTGTATATGGAAATGTTGCACTACTCTGCCATGCAAATAGCTCTCTGTATATGGAAGTTTTGGCTCATCTGACAAGTAGCTAGCTTTCTGTGCATGGATATTTAGGACTGATCTGCCATGTAGGTAGCTCTCTGTTTATGAATATATTGGACTTGACTGCCATGTAGTTAGCTCTCAGTATATCGACATGTTGGAATCATCAGCCATGTATTCAGCTCTCTGTGTATCGACATGTTGGACTCATCTGCCTTGCAGTTAGCCATCTAATTATATACATGTTGGACTCATCTGCCATGTTGCTAACTCTCAGTATACGGACATTTTCTACTCATCTGCCATGTAGCTAGTACTCTGTATATGGACATGTTGGAGTACTCTGCCATGTAGCTAGCTCTCTGTATATGGACATTTTGGGCTCTTCTTCCATGTAGCTATCTGTCTGTGAATGGAATTGATGGACTGATCTGCAATGTATGTAGCTCTCTGTATATGAACATACTGGAGTTTTTGGCCATGTAGCTACCTTTCTGTATATGGGAAAGTTGGACTCATCTGCCATGAATTCAGCTCTCTCTGTATGAACATGTTGGACTCATCTGCCTTGTAGCAAGTCCTGTATACATACACATGTTGTACACATATGCTTTTTGTAGTTAATTCTCAGTATATGGACATATTTGAATCATCTGCCATGTAGCTAGTACTCTGCATATGCATATGTTGACGTACTCTGCCATATAGCTAGCTCTCAGAATACGGACATGTTGGACTCAACTGCCATGTAGCTAGAACTCTGTATATGGAAATGTTGCATTGCTTGGATATGTAGCTATCTCTGTGTGTATAAACTTTTCAGACTTGTCTGCCTTGTAGTTAGTTCTCTGTGCATGGATATGTTGGGCTGATCTGCTTTGTAGGTAACTGTATATGAACCTATTGGACTTGTCTGCCATGACGCTAGCTCTCTGTATATGGACATGTTGGAATCATCAGCCATGTATCCACCTCTCTCTATATGAGCATTTTTGACTCATCTGCCTTGTAGCTAGTCCTCTCTATATACAAAAGTTGGACTCATTGCCATGTAGCTAGTACTCTGTATATGGAAATGTTGTACTACTCTGCCATGTAGCTAGCTCTTTGTGCATAGATAAGTTGGACTGATCTGCCATGTAGATAGCTCTCTGTATATGAACATATTGGACTTGTCTGCCATGTAGCTAGCTCTCAGTATCGACTTGTTGGAATCATCAGTCATGCATTCAGCTCTCTGTGTATGAACATTTTGGACCCATCTGCCTGTATATAGCACTCTAAATGTACACATGTTGGACTTATTTGCCATGGAACTAGTACTCTGTATATGGATATGATGGATTACTCTGCCATGTAGCTAGTTCTCAGTATATGGTCAAGTAGGACTCATCTGCCATGTAGCTAGAACAATGAATATGGAAATGTTGCACTACTCTGTCATGTAGCTAGCTCTCTGTATATGGACATTTTAGACTAGTTTGCCATGTAGCTCGCTCTCAGTGCATGGATATGTGGACTAATCTGCCATGTAGGTATCTTTCTGTATATGAACATATTGGACTTTTCTGCCATGTAGCTATCTCTCTGTATATGGATATGTTATACTCATCAGCCATGTAGTCAGCTCTCTGTGTAAGAACATGTTGGACTCATGTGCCTTGTAGCTAGCCCTCTATATATACACATGTATGACTCATCAACTATGTATCCAGCTCTCTCTTAATGAACATGCTGGACTCATGTGCCTTGTAGCTACCCCACTAAGTATACTTCTGTTGGACTAATCTGCCATGTAGGTAATTCTGAGTATATGTAGTTAGCTACCTGTATATGCACATTTTAGACTCGTCTGCCATGTAGCTAGCTCTCTCTGCATGGATATGTTGGACTGATCTGCCATGTCGGTAGCTCTCTGTATATGACTATATTTGACTTGTCTGCCATGTAGATAGCTCTCTATATATGGACATGTTGGACTCATCAGCCATGTGTCCAGCTCTCTCTGTATGAACATGTTGGACTCATCTGCCTTGTAGCTAATCCTTCATATATACAGATGTTGGACTCATATTCCATATAGCTAACTCATCTGCCATGTAGCTAGTACTCTGTATATGGACATGATGGACAACTCTGCCATATAGCTAGCTATCTGTATATGGACACATTGGACTCATCTGCTATGTAGCTAGAACTCT
>NW_006409163.1:188764-189339 GCF_000296735.1 Chrysochloris asiatica
GACATGTTGGACTACTCTGCCATTTACCTGGCTCTCGGTATATGGACACGTTGGACTCGTCTGCCATGTAGCTATAACTCTGTATATAGAAATGTTGCACTATTTTGCCATGTAGCTACCCATCAGTATATGGACATTTTGAACTCGTCTGCCATGTAGCTAGCTCTCTGCGCATGGATAGGTTGGACTGAACTGCCATGTAGGTAACTCTCTGTATATGAACATATTGGACTTGTCTCCATGTAGCTAGCTCTCTGTATATAGACATGTTGGACTCATCAGCCATGTAGCTCTCTCTCTTTGTGAATATTTTTGACTCAGCTGCCTTATAGCAAGTCCTGTATATACACATGTTGGACTCATCTGCATTTAGCAGCTAACGCTCAGTATATGGACATGTTGGTTTCATTTGCCATTTAGCTAGAACTCAGTAGATGGAAACGTTGCACTACTCTGCCATGTAGCTAGCTCCCTGTGCATGAATAGGTTGGACTGAACTGCTATTTATTCAGCTGTCTGTATATGAATATATTGGTGGACTTGTCTGCCATGTAGGTAAAACTCTGTATATGGAC
>NW_006409163.1:191881-193164 GCF_000296735.1 Chrysochloris asiatica
GATATTATGGACTCATCTGCCATGTAGTTAGCTCTCTGAGCATGGATATATTGGACTGATCTGCCATGTAGGTAGCTCTCTGTATATGAACATATTGGACTTGTCTGCCATGTAGCTAGCTTTCAGTATATCGACATGTTGTAATCATCAGGCATGTAGCCAGTTCTCTGTGTATGAACATGTTGGAGTCATCAGAATTGTAGCTAGCCCTCTAAATATACACTTGTTTGACTCATCTGCCATGATGCTAACTCTCAGTATATGGACATGTTGTTCTCATCTGCCATGTAGCTAGCACACTGTATATAGACATTTCGACTACTCTGGCATGTAGCTGGCTTTCAGTATATGGACACGTTGACTCCTCGGTCATGTAGCTAGAATGCTGTATATTGAAATATTGCACTACTCTGCCATGCAGCTACCCTGCTGTATATGGACATTTTGGACTCGTCTACCGTGTAGATAGAACTCTGTATATGGAAACGTTGCCCTACTCTGCCATGAAGCTAGCTCTCAGTATATGGACATGTTGGACTCATCTTCCATGTAGCTAGAATTCTGTATATGGAAATGTTGTAATACTCTGCCATTAAGCTTACACTCAGTATATGGACACCTTGGTTTCATCTGCCATGTAGCTAGAATTCTTTATATGGAAATGTTGCACTACACGGCATGTAGTTTCCTCTCTGTATATTCACATTTTGGACTCGTCTGCCATGTAGCTAGCTCTCTATGCATGGATATGTTGGACTGATCTGCCATGTAGGTACCTCTCTGTATATGATGATATTGGACTTGTCTACCATATATCTATCTCTCTATATGTGGACATGTTGGACTCATTAGCCATATAGTGAGCTCTCTCTGTGTGAACATGTTTGACTCATCTGCTTTATAGCTAGCACTGTAAATATACACATGTTGGACACATCTGCCATTTTGCTAAATCTCAGTATATGGACAGGTAGGACTCATCTGCCACATAGCTAGTACTCTGTAGATGGAAATGTTGCACTACTCTGCCATTTAGTTAGCTCTCTGTATATGGGCATTTTGGACTCGTCGCTCATGACGCTAGCTCTTTGTGTATGATTTTGTTGGACTGATCTTCCATGTAGGTAGCTCTCTGTATATGAACATATTGGATGTGTCTGCCATGTAGGTAGCTCTCTTTATATGGGTATGTTGGACTCATCAGTAATGTAGTCAACTCTCTCTGTATGAACATGTTGAACTCATCTGCCTTGCAGCAAGTCTTCTATAAATACACATGTGGA
>NW_006409163.1:193874-196179 GCF_000296735.1 Chrysochloris asiatica
ATTGTGGACTCGTCTGCCATGTAGCTAGCTCTCTGTGAATGGATATGTTGGACTGATCTGCCATGTAGGTAGCTCTCTGTATATGAATATATTGGAGTTGTCTGCCATGTAGCTAGGTCTCTGTATATGGACTTGTGGGACACATCAGCCATGTAGCCCTCTCTCTTGATATGAACATTTTGGACTCATCTGCCTTGTAGCAACTGCTCTGTATATACACATGTTGGACTCATCTGCATTTTGTAGCTAACTCTCAGTATATGGTCAGGTTGGACTCATTTGCCATGTAGCTAGTACTCTGTATATGGACATTTTGGACTACTTTGACATGTAGATAGCTCTCACTATATGGACATAGTGGACTCGTCTGCCATGTATCTAACTCTCTGTGCATGGATATGTTAGACTGATCTGCCATGTTGGTATCTCTCTGTATATGAACATGTTGGACTCATCTGCCATGTAGATTATACCCTATATATGGACATGTTGGACTACTCTGCCATGTAGCTAGTTCTCAGTATATGGACACATTGGTCACATCTTCCATGTAGCTAGGACTCTGTATATGGAAATATTGCACTTACTCTGCCATGTAGGAGCCCTCTATATGGACATTGTGGACTTGTCTGCCACGTAGCTAGCTCTCTGTGCAAGGATAAGTTGGACTGATATGCCATGTTAGTAACTCTGTGTATATGAACATATTGGACTTGTCTGCCATGTAGCTAGATCTCTGTATATGGACATGTTGAACTCATCAGTCATGTACCCAGATCTCTCTGTATGAACATGGTGGACTCATCTGCCTTGTAGCTAGTTAGTTATATATACACATGTTGGACTCATCAGCCACTTAGCCAGCTCTCTCTGTATGAACATGCTGCACTCATCTGCTTTGTAGCTAGTCCTGTGTATATATATACACATGTTGAACTCATCTACTATGTTGCTAACTCTCAGTATATGGACATGTTGGACTCATCTGCCATATAGCTAGTACTCTGTTTATGGACATGTTGGACTTCTCTGTATTGTAGCTAGGTCTCAGTATATGGGAACATTGGACTCATCTGCCATGTAGCTAGAACTCTGTAAATGGAAATGTTGCACTACTCTGCCATGTAGCTAGCTCTCTGTATATGGACATTGTGGACTCGTCTGCCTTGTAGCTAGCTCTCTGTGCATGGATATGTTGGACTGATCTGCCATATAGGTAGCTCTCTGTATATGAATATATTGGACTTGTCTTCCATGTAGCTATGTCTCTGTATATGGACATGTGGGACCTATCAGCCATGTAGCTAACTCTCTTGCTATGAATATTTTGGACTCATCTGCCTTGTAGCAAGTCCTCTGTATATACACATGTTGGACTCATGTGCATTTTGTAACTAACTCTCAGTGTATGGACATTTTGGACTTATCTGCCATGTAGCTAGTACACTGTATATGGACATGTTGGACTACTCTGACATGTAGCTAGCTCTCAGTATAAGGACTCTTTGGACTGATCTGCCATGTAGCTAGAACTCTGTTTATGGAAATGTTTCACTGCTCTGCCATGTAACTAGCTCTCTGTATATAGACATTGTGTACTTTTCTGCCATGTATCTAGCTCTCTGTGCATGGATATGTTAGACTGATCTGCCATGTATGTAGCTATCTGTATATGAACATGTTGGACTCATCTGCTATGTAACTAGTACTCTGTATAAGGACATGTTGGACTACTCTGACATTTATCTATCTCTCTGTGCATGGATATGTTGGACTGATCTTCCATATAGTTAGGGATCTGTATATGGACAATTTGGACTACTCTGCCTTGTAGTTATCTCTCAGTATGTGGACACAATGGACTCACCTGTCATGTAGCTAGAACTCTGCTTATGGAAATATTGCATTACTCTTCCATGTAGCTAGCCCGCTGTATATGGATATTTTGGACTCATCTGCCAAGTATCTATTACTGTGTATATGTAAATGTTGCACTTCTCTGCCATGTAGCTAGCTCTCAGTATATGGACATGTTGGACTCGTTTGCCATGTAGCTAGAACTCTGTATATGGAAATATTGCACTACTCTGTCATGTAGTTAGCTCTCTTTATATGCACATTTTTGGACTCGTTTGCCATGTAGTTCGCTCTCTGTGCATGGATATGTTGGACTCTCTGCCATTTAGGTAGTTCTCTGTATATGAATATATTGGACTTGTCTTCCATGTAGATGTTGTTGTTGTTGTTGTCAGGAGCCATCGAGTTGGAACCGACTCAGAGTGACCCCATGCACAGCAGAACGAAA
>NW_006409163.1:197789-202440 GCF_000296735.1 Chrysochloris asiatica
TTGGTTATCCAACTCTAAATCATTGCATATTTTATTATAGTATTTGGTTTTATCTTCTCGAGCTGATCTTTGAAATTTTCTGTTCAACTCTTGGACCTCTTCAATTCTTCCATTTGCTTTAGCTTCTCTTCACTGGAGAGCAAATTTCAGAGTCTTTTCTGACATCCATTTTGACCTTTTCTTTCTTTCTTGTCTTCATAATGACTTTTTGCTCTCTTCATGTATAATGTACTTGATGTCATCCCAAACAATTCTGGTCTTTGGATTTAGTGTATAATACATTAAATCTGTTCTTCAGATAATCTCTAAAATCAGCCATGTAGATAGCTCTCTGTATATGGACATGTTGGATTCATCAGCCATGTTTCCAGCTCTCTCTGTATGAACATGTTGGACTCATCAGCCTCATAGCTAGTACACTATATATACAGATGTTGGACTCATATGCCGTGTAGCTAACTCTCTGTATATGGACATGGTGGACTCATCTGCCATGTAGCTAGTACTCTGTATATGGACATGATGGACTACTCTGACATGTAGCTAGCTATCAATATTTGCACACATTGGACTCATCTGCGATGTAGCTAGTACTCCGTGTATGGAAATGTTGCACTACTCTGTCAAGAAGCTAGCTCTCTCTATATGGACTTTTTTAGCTCGTCTGTCATGTAGCTAGCTCTTTCTGCATGGATATGGTGGACTAATCTGCCATGAAGTTTGCTCTCTCTATATGAATATATTGGACTTCTCTGTCATGTAGCTAGCTCTCTGTATATGTACATGTTGGACTCATCAGCCATGTAGATAGCTGTCTGTGTATGAACATGTTGGACTCATCTGCCATGTAGCTAGTACTCTGTATATGGACATGTTGGACTACTCTTCCATGTAGCTATCTCTCTGCATATGGTCATTTTAGACTTGTCTGCCATGTAGCTAGCTTTCTGTGCATGGATATGACAGACTAATCTGCCATGTAGGTAGTTCTCTATATATGAAAATACTGGACTTTTCGACCATGTAGCTCTCTCTCTGTATATGGGAATGTTGAACTCATCAGCCATGTAATCAGTTCTCTCTGTATGAACATGTTGAACTCATCTGTCTTGTAGTAAGTCCTCTATATATACACATGTTGTACTCATATGCTTTTTGTAGCTAATTCTCAGTAAATGGACATGTTGGACTCATCTGCCTTGTAGCTAGTACTCTGTATATGCACATGTTGAACTACTCTGCCATGTAGCTAGCTCTCTGTATATGGACAGGTTGGGACCATCTTCCATGTAGCTAGAACTCTGTATATGGAAATGTAGCACTACTCTTTCATGTAGCTACCCCTCTGTATATGGACAGTTTGGACTTGTCTACCATGTAGCTAGCTCTCTGTGCATGGATATGTTGGACTGATCTGCCATGTAGGTAGCTCTCTGTATATGGGCATGTTGGACTCATCAATCATGTAGTCAGCTCTTTCTGTATGAACATATTGGACTCATGTGCCTTATAGCAAATCCTCAATAAATACACATGTTGGACTCATATGCATTATATAGGTAATTCTCAGTATATGGACTTGTTGGCATTATCTGCCATGAAGCCAGTACTCTGTTTATGGACATGTTGGACTCATCTGCCATGTACCTTGAACACTGTATATCCAGCTGTTGCACTAATATGGCTCTCTGTATAGGGACATTTTGGACTTGTCTGTCATGTAGCTAGCTCTCAGTGCATGATTATGTTGGACTGATCTGCCATGTAGGTATCTCTCTGTATATGTACATATTAGATTTGTCTGCCATATAGCTAACTTTCAGTATATGGACCTGTTAGAATCATCAGCCATGTAGCCAGCTCTCTGTATATGAAAATATTGGACTCATTTGCATTGTAGCTAGCCTGTAAATATACACATGTTGGACTCATTTGCCATGTTGCTAGCTCTCAGTATATGCACATGTTGGACTCATTAGCTATGTAGACAGCTCTTTCTGTATAAACATGTTGGACTCATCTGCCTTTTAGCTATTATTCTAAATATACATATGTTGGACTCATCTGGCATTTTGCTAACTCTCAGTATATTGACATGTTGGACTCATCTGCCATGTAGCTCGTACTCTGTATATGGACATGTAGACTACTCTGCGATATATGTAGCTCTCTGTGAATGGATATGTTGGACTGATCTGCCTTGTAGGTAGCTCTCTGTATAGCAACACATTGGACTTGTCTGCCATGGAGCTAGCTCTCTGTATATGGACATGTTGGACTACTCTGTCTTGTAGCTAGCTCTCAGTATATGGACTCTTGGACTCATCTGCCATATAGCAAGAACTTTGTATATGGAAATGTTACATTGCTTGGCTATGTAGCTAGCTCTGTGGATATGAACATTTTGGACTCATCTGCATGTAGCTAGCTCTCTGTGTATGGATAGGTTGGACTGAACTGCTATGAAGGTACCTCTCTGTATATGAATATTTTGGATTTGTCTGTCATGTAGCTAGTTCTTTGTATATGAACATGTTGGACTCATGTGCCTTACAGCTAGTCTTCTCTATATATACAGATATAGGACTCATATACCATGTAACTAACTTTCAGTATATGGACATGGTGGTCTCATCTGCCATGTAGCTAGTACTCTGTATATGAACATGTTGGACTCATGTGCCTTACAGCTAGTCTTCTCTATATATACAGATATAGGACTCATATGCCATGTAACTAACTTTCAGTATATGGACATGGTGGTCTCATCTGCCATGTAGCTAGTACTCTATATGGACATGATGGACTACTGTGCCATGTATCTAGTTATCAGTATATGGACACATTGGACTCATCTGCGATGTAGCTAGAACTCTGTATATGGAAATAATGCACCACTCTGCTATGTAGTCAGCTCTCTCTATATGGACATTTTGGACTCGTCTACTAAGGAGCTAGCTTTTTGTGTATGGCTATGGTGGACTGATCTGCCATGTAGTTTGTTCTCTGTATATGAATATATTGGACTTGTCTGCCATGTAGCTAGCTCTCTGTATATGGACATGGTGGACTCATCTGCCTTGTAGCTAGCCCTCTAAATATACACATGTTGCACTCATCTGCCATGTTATTACTCTCAGTATATAGACGTGTTGGACTCATCTGCCTTGTAACTAATACTATGTATATGGACATGTTGGTATATTCTTCCATGTAGCTAGATCTCTGTATATGTTCATTTTGGATTTGTCTGCCATGTAGCTAGCTCTCAGTATATGGACACGTTGGAAAAATCTGTCATGTAGCTAGTACCCTGTATATGGACATGTTGGTATATTCTTCCATGTAGCTAGATCTCTGTATATGTTCATTTTGGATTTGTCTGCCATGTAGCTAGCTCTCTGTCCATGGATATGATGGACTGATCTGCCATGTAGGTTGCTCTCTGTATATGAACATACTGGACTTTTCGGCCATGTGGCTACCTCTCTGTATATGAGAATGTTGGGCTCATCTGTCATGTAGTCAGCTCTCTCTGTATGAATATGTTGGCCTCATCTACCTTGTAGCAATCCTCTATATATACACATGTTGTACTCATATGCATTTTGTACCTAATTCTCAGTGTATGTACATGTTGGACTCATCTGCCATGTATCTAGCTCTCAGTATATAGACATGTTGGACACATCTGCCATGTAGCTAGAACTCTCTATATGGTAATGTTACACTACTCTGCCATGTAGCTAGCTCTCTGTATATGGACATTTTGGACTTTTCTGTCATTTAGCTAGTATTCTGTATATGGACATATTGGACTACTCTGCCATAGAGCTAGCTGTCAGTGTATCGACTCTTGGACTCATCTGCCATGTAGCTAGCTCTCTGTATATTGACATCTAAGACTCATCAGCCATGTATCCAGCTTTCTCTTTATGAACCTGCTGGACTCATCTGCCTTGCAGCTATTCCTCTATATATACACATGTTGGACTCATCTGCCATGTAGCTAATTCTCAAGATATGGACATGTTGGATTCATCTGCCATGTACCTAGGACTCTGTATATGGACATATTGGACTACTCTGCCATGTAGCTAACTGTCAGTATATAAACATATTGAACTTTTCTGTCATGTAGCTAGTACTCTCTATATGGACATGTTAGACTGGTCTGCCATGTATCTTGCTCTCAGTATATGGACATGTTGGACACTTCTGCCATGTTGCTAGAACTCTGTATATTGAAATGTTGCACTATTCTGCCATGTAGGTAGCTATTTTTATATGGGAATGTTGGACTCATCAGCCATGTAATCAGCTCTCTGTGTATGAACTTGTTGGACTCATCTGCCTTGTAGCAAGTACTCTCTATATACACATGTTGTACTCATATGCTTTTTGTAGCTAATTCTCAGTATATGGACATGTTGGAGTCATCTGCCTTGTAACTAGCTCTCAGTATATGGATAGGTTGGATCTATCAGCCATGTAGCCAGCTGTCTGTGTATGAACACGTTGGACTCATCTGCCTTCTAGATAGTCCTCTAAATATACACGTTTGACTCTTCTGTCATGTTCCTAACTCTCATTATATGCACATTTTGGACTAATCTGCCATGTAGCTAGTACTCTGTATATGGACATGTTG